>NW_005355862.1:448306-477341 GCF_000412655.1 Myotis brandtii | reverse complement strand
TGACAGGGGGCGGCGCCCCAACTCCCCAATCGGCCCTGCTCTGAGCCTGACCAGGGGCTGCACTTAGGGATTGGGCCTGCCCTCTGCCACCCGGGAGCAGGCCTAAGCCAGCAGGTCATTATCTCCCGAGGGGTCCCAGACTGCGAGAGGGCACAGGCCGGGCTGGGGGACCCCCCTTCCCCTGCCCCCCGAGTGCACAAATTTTTGTGCACCGGGCCTCTAGTATATATATAAATTCATTTGTTTGATAGAACATTCTAGAGTTAAGTAATTTTTTTTAATATCAAGATTTGTGGATCTGCAACTAAGAATTATGTTGCTTAAAATCACTTTCTAAAGCCTGGCTGGTGTGGCTCAGTTGTCCCATGCATCAGGAGGTCACTGCTTCAATTCCCGGTCAGGGCACATGCCCAGCAGGCAGGAAGCAGCCAATCCACGTTTCTATCTCTCCCTCTCCTTTCCTCTCTCTGAAATAAATAAAAACATATATATTTCGATCTGCAACTAAGAATTATGTTGCTTAAAATCACTTTCTAAAGCCTGGCTGGTGTGGCTCAGTTGTCCCATGCATCAGGAGGTCACTGCTTCAATTCCCGGTCAGGGCACATGCCCAGCAGGCAGGAAGCAGCCAATCCACGTTTCTATCTCTCCCTCTCCTTTCCTCTCTCTGAAATAAATAAAAACATATATTTTTTTAAAAATCACTTTCTAAAGAAATTAGTGTTTGCAAAACTTTGGTTGTGTCACCTTCACTGTTTTTGTTAAATCATGTATATTATTTTTCTTTAAATGGAAAAGACTCTCTTTTATCTTTAAATATGTATCTTATCTAATAAAGAGGGAATATGCTAATTAACTCTCACGCCATCACAAAGATGGCAGCGCCCACAACAATAAGGAAGGAATATGCTAATTGACTGCCCCGCCCTCAAAGATGGTGGCATCCACAGCCAATAAGGAGGGAATATGCTAATTGACTGCCACACCCTCAAAGATGGCGGCGCCCACAGCCACAAGATGGATGGCAGGGGAGGGTAGTTGGGGGGGACCAGGTCTGCAGGGGAGGGCAGTTAGGGGAAATTGGGCCGGCAGGGGAGCAGTTAGGCATCCATCGGGCTGGTAGGGGAGTGATTAGGAGTGATCAGGCTGGCAGGCAGAAGTGGTTAGGGGCAATCAGGCAGGCAGGCAGGTGAGCGGTTGGGAGCCAGCAGTCCTGGATTGTGAAAGGGATGTCCGACTGCCAGTTTAGGCCCAATCCCCCAAATTTCGTGCACTGGGCCTCTAGTGTAAATATATTTACAAATACTTATATATGATGTCTTTTTATATGTCTCTATTCATATTGTACATACTACATAATTACATAAGTATGTAATATGTCACTGGCTTAAATGAAGAAACAGTATTTTTCTAACACATTAACCAAAGAACTTATATGCATGTATGTATAGCTCATGGACACAGACAATAGTGTGCAGAAGGCCTTGGGTGGGGTGGGGGCTGCGAGGATGGAGCAAAAGGGGGGTAATGGGGGAAACCTGTAATATTGTTAACAATAAAAAATATATTCAAAATTAAAATAAGGGTATTTCTATTTTTAAGCAAAGTTTAACACCTGAGTTCATTTCACACCCAACATTTGGGAAACACAGATGAGTCTATAGTTTATGCAGAAGTGCTCTCTTCACCATATCAGGTCCTCGCCACAGTTATTTGTAAAGACCTCTTGAGTAGATTTCATAATCACTCTTAGTTACAATTTGAATATAAACTCTATAAAGGTGGGACCTTTGGTCTTATCCACTGCTCCAGAAATATGTGTGCAACTAATGGACGAATTCAGCCCTTTGCTCTCTTCCTTCACACCATGCTCTGGGTGCAGTGGGAATTGTCACACAAGGTTTGCTGCTGTGGTTTATGGTTAGTGTGCATTCTGTGAAAGAAATGGCAGAATTGGGGACTCTGTGTCACTTCTAGAAAATTCATTAAAGAATCCTGTTCCTCGGGATAGTTGGTTATGATAACAGGCCTTGTCCTCATTCCCATTTCCCCTTGCTTCTGGGAGTTTCCCTGTAGATTGTTTTTGAGTCCTGAGGTTTTAGACTTTCGCTGAGGGTAGTGCTGATGCTGTCACAATATAATTAGAAATGCGGGAATGTGGGGTAAAATCCAGCTCACATATGTTTGGTTTTAGTCAGAGCTGGAAGCTCATGTAAGCAGCGATAACACAGTCCCCAATGCTAAGTGTTGCCTATAATTAGAAAGGCCCACTTTTATAATTGATGGTTAAAATTTCGTAACTGGTGTTTAATGGGTTTCCTTTAGGTACTCTTATCATCAGGAATGTGTAGGCAGCCTGTTTATACCTTTCAAAGGGAGAGTCGCAAAAATTGCCCCTTAAAAAAATAAGGTCACTTTATAAAGCATGATTGTCTCATGTTCCACTTTGTTAAATGACATAGTTTGTAAGTTTTTGAAGTGCCATCTGCATTCTATAATTAGAGCAGTATATTTTTCTTCCAAACATTTGACAAATTAAGGATCCCAAGGTTTCAAACATAACTTTTCACAGCATGTGCATAATGCTGGAAGCTTCTGTATATATCAATTCAAGACGAGGATGGGCCATTAGCAGGGAAAACAAGATTAAAAGGGAAAAAAAGAACATGGCTTGGGGTAAAGATATGTGAGTTAAAGTCATGGCTCAGCCATTCGCAAGCTGGGGGAATTCTCTGAACTCCTCTGGGCCTGTCTCTCGCCTGAAAAACTGGGATGATAGGGGAGGTAGGAGAGAGGTCTGAACGAGAGGAGCACTCAGTTCAACAAATATTGTCCCAACTCTCCATCACATGTTAGGTCCTTCCTAAGTGTGTGTGTAACTAAAAAATAGGATGAACCCCTGCCTTTAGGGAGTTTGTACTCTTCTGCAAGACAGGAAAAGAGATGGTTACATTATCATATATGCAGAGAGTGTCAAAATAAGTGTGGGTGAGTGACCAAAATGTCATTCATTCATTCATTCATTCATTCATTCTTCATTCAACAAGTATTGACTCTGGACTTCTTACGTGCCAAAGACTAAAGACAATGGATTTTCACCATCAAAGAAAAAAAAAATGTCCCTACTTTCATGGACACATACAATTGCATGCCTGCCATAAGTGTGGTATGAGGGCTAGAGGAGGAACAGAGTGGAGGTGGGAAGTAGAGAATGAGATCGGGTAGGAGCCCCATGACTATTTTAGATGTGTTGGCTGGAGATGGTTTCTGTGATAAGGTGATGCTTAATCCAGCACCTGCAGGCAGGCAGAAGTGTGACTTATAAGCCCTGAGGTCATAGTGTACTTGGAGACTAGCAAGAAATGAGAATGGAGCACAAATAATGTAAAGGTTCGTAGGTCATAAAAAGGATTTCAGATTTTAGTCTGTGTATTGGGGATGATTAGGTGATTTTAGGCAAAGAATGGCATGCTCTGACTTATGTATTTTAAACAGATCATCTAGCTGCTGTATGAGGCAAGGATGTCAGCAGAGAGAGAAGGTGAGAAAGTTGGACAGACAGCAAGATACTGTGATGCCCAAAGGAGAAGCTATTTTCACACCAGGATGTAATGCAATGGCCAAGGAGAGGCAATAAGAACTCGGAGAATGCTGAGCCATCCCTTCCCGCTGGAAACTGGGGCAGGGAAGACAGTGTGGCTCCCCTTCAGTGGTCCACAGAAAGCAGGGAGCTTAGAGGAACATGGGAGCGCGGTGGACACCAAGGACTGAGAGCATGGTGAAGAGGAGGTAGGTTGAGGAACTAATTGGACACCCATGTATGTGGTTTCCCAAGGTTGTGGAAGTTGGAGGTGGAGAAACGCAGAACAGTATGTGGAGGAGAAATGTTTGCAGGAGGAGAGCTGGCCAGGGGGCTTCCACTTTCCAGTACTGACATGTACATTTGGGAAGAAAACAGCCAATGGTTAGAAAGTGAGGGTCAGGTTCCCACACAGCCAATCACATTCTCACAGGATGCTGAGGGAGGGAGCTGGCAAAGGCCACTTCTGAGTGAATGCTAGTGGAAAACGACTTGTTTATAATTGTCCTATTATATATAAAAATCTTTCAATGTGACAATCCCCCTTCTAGAAATTTATTACCTCAAATAGCTAAGGATATGTGTAAGTAGTTAACTATACACATATATAATGCAGCATTAATAATAATAATTTAAATTTTAGGAGTCTAAGTGTCCAGTAGTATGTACTGATAGATATAGTGTGTCCTCACAATAGAGTATTATATGTGCATTTGCAAGGATGTTGCACAAGCATAGTTAATAATATGGGAAGTATTCCTGATACATTATTAATGAACAATGCAAGTTAAAAACAATAATTTCATATTAACCCATTTATGTGTGAGGGTCTTCATTATCTGAATCTTGTGGTTTGGGAAAAAGTAAAAGTTATCTATAATGACAAAAGCATAATATGCTAATTAGACTGGGCATCCGAACACCTTCTGGACGTCCTTCCGGACAAAGCCGGGGCTGCGAGGGCCGAGCCCCTTGCAAGAATTTCGTGCATCAGGCCTCTAGTTATAATATAAAAGTATCGATTAATAAACGATTTCAAAAGTTATAATATCAAAGTGTTGAGTAATAGACTACTTTAAATTAATAAAAAGTAGTTCTTGCTTAAGTACCCCTCCCTGCTCAACACCAATATCCATCTTTGCAGTTGATTCGGGGATGTTATAAATATCTAAAAATGGTCAGAAAAGGGAGCCAATCTGTTTATTAGTCACAGCAGCAATAAAAGAGAATTCCTATTGTTCCAGAATCAGAGGCTGCAAGGAAGGAGGGACAGGGCTTCTGGTGAGGGCAGACCAAGGTGGACATGATGGCAGCGTTGCATTCTGATGAGGGTGCAGTCTGGGGATTGGGCTGCCCTTACAGTGAGTTGCAAGCAACCCTGCTTCCTCTCTGGGGGAGGTGTTACTTCATCCCTCAAAGTTCCTGGCTGATAAACAGAGTCCTGAGAAGTGGCCGAAGAGCTGTGGAGGCATTGTGTTTTTGGCACACGCAGCAGAGTTATGCAGGAAAGCTCAGGGCCCATGGCAACTGCCTGCCACCCCTCCCCACCACACACCCCCGGCCTACAGCTTCCCTCAGGGAAAAAGCCACTGCCTCAGGAAAGGTGTCCCAGATGTACCCCTCACACTGTTTCAGAAAAAGGCAAAGCGCCGCCTAAGAAATCAGAGAGCTGGCGTAAGAGTTTTGAATGCTTTTGGCTGCAAGGAAGGGAATATTCACTTTACAGGGCCTTAAAGGAGGGTTTCATTCCCACATAGAATAAAGGGGGGTTTTCTGCCAAGGGCCCGGGCAGCACTCCTGCAGGCCCTCGAATTCTCCGCTCATAGTGACCAGAGGGGCCTGCTCTTCTGAGCAAGACGTTCTTACCCCAAATTCCCAAAGCGAAGGGAGCACTGCAGAGCGTTCCTTCTCCAATGCCTTCCTTTGGGAGGGCAGGGGGGGGGGGCACTCACTTTCTCAGGGGCCATCAGGGGATTTTTGTTTAGATCTTATTGGCCAAAGCTGGGTCACATGACCGCTCCTAGATTGGCATCTGCTTCTCTCTGTCCAAAAGGACCTGTGATATTTCAATAAAGCTGAGGCCCTGTGACCGAGGAAGGGGGATTGATGGCTTCTGGATGCTGCTTCCCCGGCTCCTTTCTGGCATCCAGACCAGGGCACTGGACAAGCAGGATGGGCTGGATCCCATCATCACCTATGCAAGTAGTGCCTTGGTCATAGTGTTAGGGGCAGAAATAGAATATTGGGGCCCAGCTACAATGATAAGAAATATTAATCATGCTCTGTTAACCATGACGGTTCTGTTTTGATTAGAGGAAGCACATTCTAACCTGGCTGGGAGTTGTACGCCCTGGGACATGGGAGCTCACATCGAATGCAGCCCATCCTCCTTCCCAGAACTGCCTGTCATTATGGAAAGATTTACAACCTCGTGGCACCCAGAGACACCTGCTCTTGACAGCCCCCAGCCCCTATTACCTGTAATCTGGTCCCAGGGCACCCGGAGGCACCTGCCCTCTGTGACTTCCCCTCAGCCCGAGTGACTTGTAACCTGTCATGCTTATCCCGTGCCCACTTTCCCATGCCTGCAAATCCTACTTTCCTGCGTCATCTTTGTCTTTCTACCCAATATAGGCAGCTGGCTTATGGGGGCCAGAGCAGATTTTCATGGGTGACCTGCTGCTCTCCCACGCTGCCGGCAGTAGTGGAATAAATGCTCAGATATGATTCAACCCTGTCTCTGCTTATTTGGCTGAAGTAGTGACAGGCAGCCCGGACCCCTGGGTTGTCTGGTTAATGCAGGGCCTTTCCCAGGGGTGACAATGAGCCTGGTTGGGTGAAGAATACAGAGCCTGCCAATTAGTTTGGCAAAGAACTCCACTTCCGTGAACTTTAAATAAAGAGCACAAGAGAGGGCAAAGGGGAATTACTCTGTAATCTGAGTCAAGCCTTGTGTGTTCCCAGCCACTGAGCCCAGAGCCAGGAGAAGGTCTTCGTGGCATATGCTGCCAACTGCCGGGCAGAGGGAGCGGGGGAGCTGTTCTCAGGCCTGGAACCTGTCACAAAAATGCCAACGGGGCACAATGAATGCCCCAGTTCTCAGTGGGCAGCGCAGCCCAGGACTCAGCACCGTCTGTTTGCTCTCGGGTTTAGTCAGCGTTCTTTTCCTCCTTTTAATAATATTCACCACATTGACAGTAATTTGCAAGTTTTTAAGTTCTGCATATGCTCCCACAGAAAAACTCTTTTTTTTTTTTGCTTCCCTGAGACCTTGTTCAAGAAACACCTGAGGCAAGCAAAAACTTAATTAATTAAAAAAATGTGACTGTTGTGCATAATCAGAAAGCTTATTTGGAAATTTCTCCTGGTGTTTTCCCATCAAGTACACCTATTGGAGTGACAACGGCAACATGAGGACATTTAAGGTATGAATTAGATTCATAATCATAGAATATTTTCCGCTGAGAATTATTTTCCACTATTAGGTCTGTAATATATTTTTTAAAGATTAAAAAAATAACTTCTTTTTTTTCTTTACTTGAAAAACAGCAAATTTATCACACACAAATTCTATTGTAATGTATTAGTGGTCTCAAGTGTACCTAGAGCTATGAATGCGTTTTATATGGATAGCTGTGTGTGTATCTATATATAGGAAATCTTAAAGAGCCATCAGGGATGGACCCCAAAGGCAACTGGTTCAAATATTGACCCCAATAATCATCTATTTTCAGCCAGAGACTTACCACTGTAGATCTGGCAGAATCTGGTTGTTCAAAGTGTGGCCCTGAAGCCAGTCTCCAGGGTACAAGTCTCACCCTGTCATCTGACCTGGGGAAAGTTACCTTATTTCTCTGAGCCTCAGCGTCCTCATTTATTGACTGAGTTAACAAATACAAGAGTAACATTAATAGCAGTGATAATGATAATGACGGTGATGGTAGGTAATCGTTACTGAGAGAGAAGGACTGTTCTAAGTACTCATGTGTTCACTCACTCACTGCTATTAATATTGATAATCAGAGTGTTTTCTGAAGATAAGATGCAATGTTATGTCCCGAACACAGTGCTTCATATGTTGTAAATATTTTAAAACGTGTAGTAGCCAAGATCATATTAATTGAATGCATGAAATGGGAAAGTCAAAATGGAACAGACCAATTATGTATCTAGACCCCGCCAAGGAGCCCCAGGCTGCGTTAGTGATTGAATTTCAGAGGCATTGCCAAGGTGTTCCGGGCACAGGAGTTTCAAAGTGTGTGCTACCCTGCCAGAATTCACAAAACACATCGACAACAAAGAGCCTTCGTCTTTTCAACGAGAGCCTGAAAGATTTCCACATGTTTGCATGAAGATTTGGGTGTCTCTAGCTAGAACCTCAAGAGTTTAATTAAATATTTGCACACAGACTTTTCCCCTAGAATGTTTGCAGAGGACAGTTATGCCACCTGCTACGACTTCAGATCGGCTCGCCACTTGGTTGGCATCTTTCCTTTTCCGGGTCTGGCACACGGTGCCATGGAGCAACAGCCAAGGACATGGCACTCGCCACAGGAAAGGTTCTGAGGGGCTTTCTGTGCCTATGGTTCAGCAGAGGTGTTAAGCCACCCCCCGCAACACACACACTGACTTTTTAATAATGAACCCAGAAAACTGGCGACCGCCATTCATTCATTCACTCTGTCCATTTCCAAGAGCACCCAGGGTGGTCTATGAAGAAAGTGAACCAGACCACAAACACTCTTAAATGTTTAAAATCTTCAGCACTTTCTCATGCGTTCTGGAGAAAAAGCTTGTCCCCTTTAGTCCACAAGACCTGGCATGGTCCCCATCGCGCCTGGCTCTGTCTTCATTTAACATCACACCCTGGGTCTGGCTGCTTCAGCCACACTGTCGTTGAAGGAGTCAAACTCACCCAGCGTTCCTCTTCACAGCATGCTTTTCTCCACCTTCCCCATGACCGGCTCAGCTCAAGTACATGCACCCCATGGAGCCTTTTCATATCAATCCTATTTAAAGTAAGCACTCCTTCTCCAGTGCTTGGAACGGCGCCTGGAACAGTACCACACACATCATAGGTGCTAGTAGTTGATTAATTTAAATCACATGAATAATGCATCTCCTATGTGCAAATTGTTCTCTTTGAAAGCAAGCATTTAGGTGTGAATGAAACCAGGAGGCCTGAAGAGATTTCAGTGATTCCTTAGAGAGGGAGTAACAGCCAGGGCTCATAGGTAGAATGGTGCACCGAGCAGATAAACAGTGTTTGAAATCAGCCTAATTTTAAAGAAAGGACCAAGGGTTAGATCTGAGGCCCAACTAGAGAGCCATGCCCCACCTAAAAGAACACAAATTCAATTAAAAAAACAAAAACTGTAGCCTTTGCCAATGAGTCACGGGCTGGTTTCTCATCCTTGCTCGGCCAAGAGCTTTCCTATGCACTTTCCTTTAACACCCGCAGTTGCCCCTGAAGGAGCTCCTGTTATGGATTCATGTATATGTGAGGTACCTGGGATTCACAGAGCAGGGCAGACTTTTTCTGCAGAGGGCCAGAGGGTAAATGTTGGAGGACTGGTTGGCTCTATCTGGTCTCTGTTGCAGATACAGTGCTCAGCTGACCTTGTAGCTCAAAAGCAGCCACAGCCATGATACATGTAAATGGGTGTGGCTGTGCTCCAATAACCTTGAGTTTACCAACACAAGCTGCAGGCTGCATTTAGCTGGCTACAGTTTGCCAACCTCTCTTATAGAGGGGAGGTAATTTGCCCGCATTTAAATAGCTGTTAAGTGGCAGCGAGGGTTTGAACTTAGCTTGTCCTGATTGCTGAATGCTAGATTTTAATGTTCATTTCTGTGCCGCCTTGCCTTCCCGCTGGCCCATCCAATAGGCCGGGGCCACCACAGCTTTCAATAAGTATAATGAACATTAATTGACTGCTTCCTACACACCAGGCTATGCCTAAGGGATCTGTATGTGTATACAGGGTGGGGCAAAGGTAGGTTTACAGTTGTTCATATGAAAATAATGCAACAATTAATCAGTAATAATATGAGAATAAACTCTGTGTTTTGCGTACTCACAACTGTAGACCTACTTTTTCCCCACCCTGAGTGCAACAATTTAATCCTCACAGTGTTGACAGAAAAAGCCACCACTCCACATCTGAAATAAAGAGTGGAATTTCTCGTTTGCTAGGAAGGGAGAACTGTTTTGGTTAAGTCTCTCTGGATAAGCAGAGAGAGAGAGCTGACCTTTTCACAGTTTGGGCAAGTACGGAGTTCAAGTGTTGGTGGCTTCCAGAGCTGAGCGTTGACAGAGGGCTACCTTTAGTTCAGAGGTCTGGTTAGTTGCCTGAGGCTGCTGTGGGTGCCCTGCTAGAAGGGTGGTGCTCAGTGAGTTGTCACTGGTAGGTTGGGATGGATTTAAACCAATTCTGGTGATTACTTGTTCTGGGCATAGACTCTTGAATGTTCTATCTTGAATTTGGATCCTATGATCTTTTGTTCCTTACAACATTCCTAGAAGGGACAAACTCTCATGACCCACACTTGAAGTTTGAGGAAATAGAAGCATTTAGAGGTTATGTGGCTTGCCCTAGATCTGAGGGCTGGTAGATGGTAGGGCCAGGATTTTAAAATGGAAAGTGGGATCCATACTCTGTGCTCTGAACAATGACCCACTCTACCTCCCATGTCACATGTTTGCTTTCAGTGAGAATCACAGATTGATCACCTACAGGCATTCAAATGAATTCCTCACTTGAATCCATATATTTTATTAATTTTAAGTCATCATTTGTCCTCATCTCTGCTCCCTCTTTTAGGTAACAAATGGCCACTTAGAAAAGAACACCCACAAGGCCAGGTTCCTTGATGTGAAATGCAGTGCCATTTAAGGTAATTGTTCTTAATATTTAGCTTCTAACCAAAAAGTCAGGCTTGCTTTTGCTGAAAGGTTAATAAGCAGAAATCTTGACTTCATAGTACGTCAGTACTGATAAATGACTACATGAAAGATAATGCAAAATTATAGCCTAGTTTAACCCCACTGGGCTTGTTCTTGACTCTTAGGCCAACCTTGCAAAAGGTTAAATGGAAAATTAAGGGAAAGACAAGTTTCTTTCTCTGAAAATTCATGGTTCACCTTCTACAACTTACAGGACTTAGCAGTCACGGCCAACATTAACGGCAGAACTAGGAGAATTCTAACTAAAGAGTTATAGCTGTCTCCGACTTGACCACAGATGGACTCAGGGGCCAGAAGACTTGGACCTACTTCTATTTTCACCAGTAACTTAGATGCAAAATCCTGGGAAATGGGTTGAATCTATCCATATGTATTAGTATCCTAGGGTTGCTATAACAAAGTACCGTAAAGTGGGTATTGTAACAGAAATATTTGTCTTGTAGTTCTTGAGACCAGAAGTCCAGATTCAAGGTGCTGGCAGGACCATATTCTTTCTGAAGACTCTAGGGGAGAATACCTCCTTGCCTCTACCAGCTTCTGCTGTTTGTCAGCAATCTTTAGCATCTCTTGGCTTATAGATGCATCACTCCAATCTCTGTCTCTGTCGTCACATAGCTTTATCTCCTGTGTGTCTCTGTCTCCAAGTCTCTTCTCTTCTCATAAGGCCACCAGTCATACTGGGTATAGAGCCCACTCTTCTGACTTTGACTCATCTCACTAATTACACCTACAATGACCTCATTTCCAAATAAGTTCACATTCTAAGGTCCCAGGGGCTAGGACTTCAACATATATTTGGGGGGGGGGGGACACAATTCAACCATTACACCCGGATTTCATGTTCCCATTTGTTTTATGATGATAAGATTGCCTTCTTCATAGGGATGCTGAGGGAAGATAATGAGATTAAAGATATCACTGTCTGACGAAGCCAAAAGATGAGGGTGTATTCATGGGCAGCCTTCATAAAGAGAATTCTTTTATTATAGACTCAGCCAACTTCCTTTCTACAGGAGCGGAGCTCCCCAATGCGTATTTTTGCCCAAATAATAAGTAACTTCAAAATAAGTGAAATGTACACAAAAGGATGATCATCTCTGCCCTAGAGGTGATTCTGCAATAAGTCTTAGAAATTGCTTCCTTTATATATAGACTGGACATTTCTGAAGAGAAACCCGGTTTCTCCCCAGACATGCGAAGGAGTGTTTCTTCTGTTTGTTCTGGAAGAAAAGGACGTTTTCATCACTACAGACTGTCCACATTTGGCTTTTTCACTGAATTTGTAGAAAAGAATGTCAATACACATAGAATTTCATGGAGGATGCAGGGTACTCTGGGGCCTCTCAAGAAGCAGGGCTTGCATGAAATGGAAAAAAACAAACAAAAACACAACCCCATCATCTTGTTCTGGGCTTTGTTGCTCATTCACTCACTTATTCAACAAATACAGAGCCCACTAGATGTCAGACAGAGCCACCAGAGGCGCAAAGATATATAAGACGCGTACCCTACCCTCAGATAACTCACGGGTGAGTGGGGAAAACAGGTAGAGAAATAGCCATAATATGTTAAGTTCCACTGAGGAGGTGTTTGCAAAATGCTGTGGACACAAGTGATGCCATTGAAAGAAATTAGCGAAGGTTTCCTTGAGGCAGAAACAACAAAGGCAAGGAATGTAATGCTACAAAAGCCTAGGGGCATAGATTCCTATTGTTTCCCTGTGAGGCTGGAGGGTAGGCAGTAAGGCAAGCATGTCAAACTCGTGGCCCCCGGGCCTCATGTGGTCCACAATAAATATTTTTGTGACCCAGCCAATATAATGCTATGTAAGAAACATTTAAATAAAAATTTCATAACTTAATTGTTATAATAACCTGTTATACATAATCCTATATAATAAAAGGGTAATATGCAAATAAAAATGGCAGAACAACTGAACAACCAATCAAAGCTACTCAACCACTCTCTGTGACATGCACTGACCACCATGGGGCGCTTGCAGAACATGGCAGGCCTCAGCAGCAGAGCACAGAACATGGTGGGCATGGGCCACTGCATGATGGTGGAGCAGGTGGGGGCAGGAGCATCAGACCAAGGCGAGGTGCTGGTGGTTGTCATCAGGGCGAGCCTCTGGTGGTTACTGAAAATTCTTTGCTGCGGTGCACCATGGTCCCACCGGGCATTCACATCTGTTGCCAGCGCCAGCCTTGCTTGCAGCCGCTGCTGTCACCCAGTGCTTGCCATTTCTAGCTGTAGAATTCATTCAGTCTTGACGCATTTCAACTCATCATGTGATTCACAGAAATAAAACAAATGGCTTCATTTTTTATGAAGGGGATATTAAGTGACAAATGAAAGAAAATGTTGATGAGGAAAAATGGCAGGTTTTAAACAGTGCATTTATTTTCCAAATATAAGTGTTTCTCTTTATTTAAACTTACAGTCTGAGCATGCTGAACGTGCAATACGTTAATCCTGAGATTTCCATAAACTGCATCATTGCAAGACACACAAACTTGGTTGTCAGTATTACAGCCATCTCACAGAATCTGTCTGAAGAATAAATCTTAGGTCAAAATAACACCATAGTCCACACTAGAGTTTTTAAATTTTATTCTTGAAATTTAAGATCATAAGAATATCATTAGAATGGATCACAATAGGTCCAATAGGTATGAAATAAAGCAACTGACAGGAATTTGGGCTTGTACAATTCTCACAGGCTTGGTCTACCTCTGAGATGATTATGTCTTTTAATGTGAAAAATCAGTCGTTTGTTGAAATGTCAACAATATTTAATAACATCCACGAATTCCACTAACCCAGAGTTCACAAACAGTTAAGGTGAACACAATGGTTTTTATTTTGCCTTGTCTTAAATTAGAGGTTGTTGACTATACTTCTTAATTCACCATTCATCTATGATGACAGTTTTTATCTTCAAGGATGAAGAAAAAGAGCTTAAGTTTTTTAGAGGAAACAATCAAGTTCTCTCTAAGGAAACAAAGTCAAGCTAGTGCCAACCTTCCCTTGTGGGAGAGAGGAAATTGCGTAGCCCTGGCCACTGGGGAAAGATAATTTCCAGTAAGAGGTGAAATCATGACTCACATCCAGATATCAAAGTGAATATGATTTTATTTTACTCATGTGAGAGGTCCAGGCTGGCGTTATAACTGGTTCAAAGGAAAAGTCAAAACAGCCCACATTTATCTGGAATAAAGAAATGTTGAGAGGAATTGCAAGCGGAGACAAAAACTGTTTACGGTGGAGGGCAGGAGTGAGGACAGTTTGAACCTCTACCAGGAAGACATACTTTGCACATGTCCGTTATCTGTGATTTCCAGAATTGCAACAGAACTCAAAGTCAAGGACCAGAGCTGGATTCCGACTGCTCTGAGAGTGTGCCACAGCACACTCTTGCGCGGGAGACACTTGTGTGTGCCCTGACGACAGTTCTCCTCTCTCTGCCTTGCTACCTTCTGTTTCCCATTGTGCCAGTCTGCTGCAAATCCAAAACTCACAATTAAGTAAGATGAAGTCTATAGTTTTAGGAGAAAAAGAAAGATTTTAAAAAAGCAAGAATGTAGGCCCAAATAATCACTATTACTGTTCAAGCGCGATGGACAGACACTTTTCCATTGCAAGGTCAGTTCCATTAACCAAGGAGTTTCAGCTGTTTGGTCTCCTTCTAATAACGGATCCTGGTTTTTGAGGCCTGAAACTTTTACAATTATTAGAGCCATCTTTAAAAAAGGAAATGTATGTAAAATTGTGACTACAGAATTAGGTACAGAGCAAATATTTACTTAGAATGAGAAAATAAGTAATGAAATATACAGTAAGACATTAAAAAACCATAAACCAGAGATGATTTTAAAGCTAACAAAAACTGCATATGTGACCAAGTTGCGAAAAATAGCACAGTGTTTATTTTTTGTTAACCAATTCATACCTCTATGGTTCCTTTTTCCCTACATGTTTTCTGTGGACACACATTTTGAGCATTATTTCATGTGACGATGATTTCATAATATTGTTTTCTAGAGGGAGAATTGAAAGATAATTCAGTCCTCCTACTGTGGTTGATTATTTCTGTTTTGAGAGCTGTTTTTCTGTGTTTTGTCTCAATCCACAAGACTTCGTCAGGACAAGGTGGGTCAGATGAGCTGAGATGTGATATAATGATCTGCTACTCAATTTTTGTCCTGTACATGATGAATTCGAGATTTCTGAAATTCTGTTATTCATAATGCCCATCAAAAGAGGATCAGACATGCATGGTGTACTTATTGATACTAATGCTATATGACCCAATATATTCTCAATGATCGAAATCTTCGGTGATGGGTTTTTCCATAGACTGTCATCTGACTTGGAACATTCCAAGTGTTGTTTCTCCTCCCCAGGGCCACACCCTTGTGAGGTCAGGAGCGTGGCTCTATTGTGATACCATGTCTGTCCTTGCCTCTGGTGTCAGGACACCTAGAGAGTCAACCCTGTAAGCACCAGACAGTCTCTTAGGAAGCAATTCCTGCACCAGATCAGTCAGCAACAATTTAACTGAAACATGTTAAGGCCTATACATACATCCTACTAAACCCAAATCAGTGTAGCCTACATTCATTTCTCTTTTAGCCAGATTTTTAAAATGGCCACAACCACTTTAGTACCATTTGATAACAGGGAAATGGAGCAAGCAAGAAGTTAGTGGGGAAGGAAGCAGCATTTTAGTTCAATTGTGCTTGAACCTCTCACTGTTACAAAATTCACAAAAATATAACAATCTGTGTCTGTGTGAACATATTGTTAGTAAACCTCTTCCATTTCTCAGTATCTCCCCAATGTCTTCCACATAACATAGATTATAGTAGACACTTAAAAAATCTGTTTCAGGATTAAATAAATAAATGCTTGATGAAGCAACATGAATAAAAAGATATAGTTATGTGAGGGTTTTTTGGTGTCCTCAGGGGATGGTTGTCCATAAAGAAAATACTATTCAGAAGGTTTTTAAACAATTAATATTCAATGTATTAAAGTTACAATTGTAAGAGAAAACAACTACCTTTTTCTGAGGCTTTCAATGCAGTTCACAAGTCTATTATTCTATTTTTAAATTCAGCAAGTATTAGCAGTCACTTTTAAGAGATCTTTGACAAAAAAAAAGAAAAAGAAGAAAAATTTCCTTTAAAAGCTTAAACTCCTCAAATATTTTAAACATCTTTTATAAATGTAATGTATTTTCTTTATTTAAGTACTCCAAGAGACTAAATTAATAAAAAACAATGTTCTTGACTATTTACCAAGTCTTTTTCATTTACTAATGTTTATAAAAATTTGAAGTTTTCATTTTCTTCAAATGTTTCAAAGGCATAAAAAGTGCACCCAACTCATGGTTTTGTTACTCTGAAAATTCATGTACTTAATTTTTAAGTTTAAGAAATGTGTTCACATTTAAGGAATATAGTTATCATTCCAATTCAGTGGATTTATTCATGACCCCAAGTTTCATCCACAGGATTTTTGGTGACCAGCTGCTGGGACAGATTGAGGTCTATTTCAGTTTTCTTATCATGTCTCCATAATTCCAAGATATGGTCAATTAGCCTATACCCGCAAATTCAAGTTATACACATTCACTAACCTACGGGGTTAGTTACAGATTCTGTAGCTCTCGCCCACGTTGATTACTTGATTTAATTTTGTTTGGCTCTCCCACCCCCATCTTAAAGCACGTTACATTGATCCTTCCTAATCAGACTTACAAATTTGATGGAGTTTTAAAGACATAGAAATATAATTTCTACCCAAGGATAAAGACTTGCCAGTTTCATGTCCTCATTTTAAAAAATATATACAACTGGTAGAGATATTTACAATGTTGAATTTTGTAGACTTCATCTGATTTGCATTTAAATTCAGTCATTCTACTGGAAGGAACAGTGAAGTAATCTTTCTAAAAATAAAATCAAAGATACCTTCCTGCTATTCATAAAAATATATCAAAGAATTTCAGAGAAGGAAATGACAGTATAAAAAATGGGCAGCGATCAAGAGAAGTGCGATTTAATAGTGGGGTTTCATTAAATGTGATAGCAATGGAAACACAAATTTCAAAAAGAATTCTTGAACGAGAAGATGCAGAAAACAATCCTATATAATAAAGAGCTAATATGCTAATTAAACCAGACGGTGGATTAATCTTCCTGAACAACATTCTGGAAGGACCAGTGGGTGGGGGGTGGGGCCGCAGGGCCTCAAGGCAGCCGGGGCTGTGGGGGCTGAGGCAGCTGGGGCTTCAAGGGCCTACTCTTGTATGCATTTTGTGCATTGGGCCTTTAGTAAATAATAAATTTATGGATTAAAAATATCAGAATGTATATACATGTGAGGGTTTTTGTGTGTGTGTGTGCCTTCACTGGATATATATAATAGATACTAGAAGAGGGAGAGTGGAGCTCACATAAAACAGTACTCAATTTCCCATCATAGATACTATATACTTATAAAACCTAATACAGGTGTCAGAAACCATTATTGAAAGAGCAAGGTGATGTAAAACATCACCATCTGTATCATTATAATCCCCTACCATCATAGCAACAAAAGCTAAGAAAGGGGTAGGGTCACGGGGAACTAAAATTGCTTGTTTTTTTTTTTATGTTCTACAAAAAGTTAGACTTTAAAAATATTTGACATAACATTAAAAATAGATTTAAATGTATTCATAAAATTATGAAATTAACTGCCTGGGGAATATAAATAGAACGGTGTTGTTGGCTGACTCCCCAAAAAGATCATCAAAGGAACCTGCAGATCAAAGCCAAGGTTATTGTTTACTGCAGGACGGGAGGGTGGGGTGTCAGGAGCATCTCCAAAGGGGAGAGCCAACAGGGGCTATCAATGAGGTTTCTGTGTCCTGATTTAAGGTGGGTCTTTCAACCCAGGAGCCTCACTGGGATTTGGCAAAGGTTGCAATAGAGGTTTGATGGATGTGGAGAGGCAAAGATTTTGAAGTGAGTCTTTAAAGAACAAACCATAGTTTGATGAATCCACTGGAGAAATCTCTTGTTTAATAGGAAGAAGGGGCTATTGTTCCATGTACTGAAGAGAGCCAGGTGAATAGTCTATTGTTCAGATAAATGGATTTTCAGCAAGTTCCTGCAACTAGCAATCAAGTTACCGGCAACTTTATTTTTCTGGGCAAGCATTTCCCAGCATAACAGTCATGTTCATGTAGGCAGCAGGTTGTGTTGATTAGATGGTAACAGTTGTCAACAATGTTTATTTAAACATTAGAACTGCTAAAATTTAAAAAGAAAACAGTATGTATAGAGAAAAGGGGGAACATAAAGCATAAAATGAGCATAAAATCAGAAAACAAAACTTAAGAGGACAGGAAGACCAAACATACCAATAAATGTTAAAAATGAAAATGGATTAAACTATTCAGTGAAGACATACATTTAATAATATACTAATCAAAGATTAGCATACTTTACAATGATATCTGTAGATTAAAAGCAAAGAATGGGCAGTGATGTCCCAGACCATCACAAAAACATTAACAGAGAATGTTATACTAATATAAGAAATTAGAATTCAAAGCAAAAATTATTAATGTTGTAAAGAAAATTCATTATTATAGTTTTTAACTATTTGTTCAACATCTCAGGATGCATGTAATATCAAATAATACCCTGCAGGCACTGTCTGTGTTGCTTTAATTTCATTCATTCATTCATTCACTCACTTACTCATTCATTCATTCATTCATTCATTCATCATTCATCATTCAGCCGTGGTGAGCACTGTGCCAGGCACTGAGGCTGTGGTGGACAAGTAAGAAAGATCCCTACTGGAGCTTAGTCTAAAGGGAGGTAGGGAAGAGACAAGAAACACGTTAACACATGATTAAACCACACAATTTCTATTTGTGATAAGTGTTTTGAAGAAAAGAAAAGTTTTATGAGGGCAAGTGACTTGGTTGGAAGGAGGCTACTCTTTGGATTCAGAGGCCAAGGCAGGCTTCTCAGACGAAGTAACATATGCTGAGACCTAAATGACAAATAGAAGTCAGTCATGTGAAAATCTGAAGGCAATGTGTGTGCAAGAGAGGAATAAGCAAATGCTAAAACACAGAGGAGGGAGGAGTGTGGTGTTTTTCAGGGCCAGAAAGAAGGTGGGGGGTGCAGGGGCAAGAGGTAGATGACGTCAGAGAGGTGGATGGGGATTCCCGGTTATGTCTGACCTTGAGGCCAAAGAGGGTGTGGATTTTATTCTAAGTGTAAATGAAACACAATCTTGTCCATGTTACTTCAGAAGACCAAATGCTATCTTTCTTTGAGCTAAAATACTAATGCAATGTCCTATATGATCTTGTTTCTATCATTCATAGTTATATGTTTGCAGTTATTTCAATAGACTTGATGTGAGAGTTAATTTTGAAGCTTACAAGGGAAATCTAAGAAATATTTAAAATATATTAGTTTAGTTTTTAGTCTCCCTGCAGAGTTTCCACAGCAGACATTTTTATTGCACAGAATCCTTAGAAATTCTCTTGAGTTATTTGATTTCATTTTAAAAAGCCCATGAGCACTTACATTCTTTAAAAATTCTGATATTGTCAATGACTGACAGTGATTTTAGATATTTTGTAGAAAGATATTATTACAGTGATGCTCTTATTTCATATTTTAGGCATAACAATTTAATGTCTATTGCTTGTAATAGGATAAAATGGAAATGATTTTAATTTCCACCAGTGGAGGAAGGAGAAATAAAATGTGTTATTGTTATACTAGAGGCCTGGTTCATGAAATTCGTGCACTCGCGTGGGGGCGAGGGGGTGTCCCCTCAGCCTGGCCTGTGCCCTCTCCCAGTCCAGGAGCCCTCAGGGGATGTCCCACTGACGGCTTAGGTAGTCAGTGTGCGTCATAGCGACCAGTTGTTCTGCTGTTCAGTCAATTTGCATATTAGCCTTTTACTATATAGGATGATGGAATGATTCAGCAATTTAATGGACTAGATCTATGCGTATCAGCCTGTACAGGCCTCCACAAGACAAGGAGGGTGGAAATAGAAAAAAATACAACTTTCCCCCCAAGATTTAGGGGATACAAGAGCTGATTTGAGACACTGGTATATTGCACAATGGTTGCCGCCACAACCTGGTGGCCTGAGCTTGCAGGGGCATGAGAAAACTTCCAGGGTGATGGGCATGCTCATTACCTGGGTTATGGTGGTGATTTCATGGGTATATCTGTGTCAGAACTTAGCAAGTTTTACATTTTATTTTGTGAAGTTTGTTGGATGTCCATTTACCTCAAAAAGCTATTTAAGTGACTGTGGTTGGCCATTGACTGGAAAAGTGCGGTTGGTAGTAATTTTTCTTCCTTACTAGTGTATAAAATGGTAGTGCCCCCCGAAGTTAATGGCGTCTTAGATGTCAAAAACTACCGTGAAAAATGCCTCTGATCTGAGAGTCTGGTGACTGAGCTTTATGCTATTTTCAGCTAAAAGCAATCTTACTGATATCGTAGGAAATACTAAGGGGGATGATGTGGGGAAGACTATGAATTTCCTTCCAGCCACAGTAAGGTTGGGATGTGGTTGTTAGTGGCTGCTAGCTGTCCCCCAGCAGCTTTCTAACTGGTCACTCCACCCTCCTAGGTCCTCTCTGGCAGGTTCCCCAGCCTTTGCCATAGACTCCTGGCTGCCTACACGGCCCCCCTCCCCATCTCTCTGGGAAGCCAAGGTCCTGTGACTAAGCTCTGGCCAATGAGATGAAAGCAAAGTTGACATGTTCAGCTAATTACAGTCACCAGTCTAAGAAAGGTGTCCCTACAATTGCAGATGGGTCTGCCTGTCATATTTTATTGTAAATGTGTCTGATTTTTTTCCCCACCTTATAATTCATTGACATGGAAACTGTTTTCAACGTGAACACCCTCCAGATGAGATTTAATTGTGTCAGTGGCGTTTCAGTGCTTCCTCTTTGGATGCCACACCCCATTCTGCAGCAGCTCCTCATCATTGGTCTTTCTGCTGCAGGCCCCTGGGCTGTGAAACGTGGATAAGGATCCAAGGCTTGGGGGCGCTGCGAGGATTAATTAACATCAGCAGAGCACTTTGAACGTAACACTCGTCCTCTTCACACATTTCACCCAGAGACTTGGACAGACTGTGCCAGTCAGGCTGGACGCACTTACCTGTTTCCCAGATCAACTTATGGGGCAGGAGAATGAATGGCTTGCCCAGAGTCACTCAGTAAACTGGGGACCGGCCCTGAGGAGGCTTCTGGAATATTGACTTCTACTCTTGTTGCAGCAACCGCTGCACATGCTCTGTTTTGAAGCAGGGCTCCGTCCATGCCAGCTGCCTTTGTCTGTAGCTGCTCCCCTCGGTCTTTCTCTCGTGCGCGGGCTAAGATCTCCCTGGGGTGGTTTCACTGACCTCCAGAGCACAGAGCTTCTTCATTAGGAAAGCAACTCCAATGTCTGGGCGAGCCAGTGAGCCCCTGACTCTAAAACCTGCACTCCAGGCAAGTTCACTGGAGGCGACGTTTGCTTTTGTGTCTCTGGTTATAAAACTGAAGACATGAGTGCACCCATGCAGAAAGAAAGAGTCGTTCTATTTTTTTAAGATTGCATTGGGAATTTGTATATTTTTTAATAAAGCGCACAGGACAAAATTAACATTTCCAATATTCCTGCCAACAGCTAACAACCCCCGCTAATATTTTAGCTTTGGACATATTCAATCTGGATTTTTTTAAAATATGTATAAAAAAACTCCTTTTTTTTAAAAACTGGACCACACTGCAGAGATCAATGATAACATGCTGATCTGTGCTGCAGAAACCCCTTTATTCTCCCTGGCCTCCTGGCCCGCTAGCGTCTCCCTGCTCTCCAAATTCCAGTCACCTGACCTTTCTGTTCTCACTGTAACCTATGCTGCCCTGCCTGGGACATTCACGCTGTCTCTCTCCCTTCCCCTACATAATAGCACCTTTACCCTAATTTCTTCATCTGCCCTCTTCCGAAGGGGGCAGGTCCTCTCCCCTTGTCCCAACTTCTCAGAACTTTCCTTTATGCATCCTTTCACACTTCTTGGGGTATTTTATTAATGCCTTGCACCTCCAGGAGGGACGGCATGAGGACAGAGTCTGAGCTCTTTCTATCTGCCCATTGGCCCCTCACTGCCTAGCAAGCCTGGCTCGAATAATATCTGTTGAATGAACAAATGAGAAGTGACATCTTTTCCATCTGCTTTAATGGTTCTGATATGGATGTGTAACAGAATGGTAAGTGTGACTCTCCCTGTTGATTCCATCCCAGCAGAAGGCTCCAGAGCCCAGGGCGGGAAAACATTTAGAAAACATTGTAAAGCAAGGTGCTGGGCCATCTGTGCAGAAACCGCAGAAAGTCTTTCAGAACCATTTTCCTGCATTCCTGGATCATGCAGCTCCAGCCTGAATATGAGACGGTGATTCAAG
The DNA here is from genome assembly GCF_000412655.1 of Myotis brandtii. Classification (NCBI taxonomy): domain Eukaryota; kingdom Metazoa; phylum Chordata; class Mammalia; order Chiroptera; family Vespertilionidae; genus Myotis; species Myotis brandtii. Next base: position 455,297 of record NW_005355862.1, on the reverse strand, counting down.
AGATTAAAGAAGAATGGTTTTTGGCAGAGAATTGTTCTCCCCACGAGGCAGGGAGGGGCAAGGTACCCATTACCTACAGCAAGGGAGTGGTATTGAACAAAATTAGAAAGAAGATATGAGTTCCTGCAAGTGTCAGGGACACAGGGACTGGTGCCTGACCCACCCCTCTGTGGCCTAAAGGCGGAGGCCTGGGGTTGACCAGTTGCCTTGACTCGTGGCAGCGCTGAGAGCAGAGGCTGCTCTGGAATGAGCTGACCATTCATTGATGGGGGCAACACTGAGTGAGTTTTTCCTCTGGCCAGTTGAGCACTCAGCGGGAAGAGGTAGGGACTCTCTTAGAGTAAATCCACCAACAGGACCACCTGAAAGGGGAAAGAATGAATATTTATACACCTGCTGTCCAGAGGGCATCCCCTTCCAGGCAAAACATGGAGCAAGCAAACTCTTCTGACCTCCAGCCCCGAGGCTCCAGAGCCTGTAGCTAGTATGTGGAAGAGGAGGCAGAGCAGAAAACAGCAAAGAAGCCACTCCCAACCCCCACTGTACTCCCACGCCTACACTGGGGCCTGGGGTTAAGTGCAAATGAGTGATATTCCATGTTATATGGCCATTGAACTAGAATGAACTCTGTTACCTACTCATTGCCAAAAAGGCCAGGACTTTATGGAGATTTCATTCTGGTTTAGAGAAAACAAAGCTTAATGGGGAACGATTACACCCAATTGATCCCAACTCCTTTGGATATTTGGTTGCATGTATGTACACACTCCCATGTGAAAAATATGTTTAGATGTATATATTACGTAAAGAGGCATATGTGATATTAAGGTATAAGTATTATATTAAATATACATATCATCCTAAACACACTGCAGTGAATGTTCTTGTCACTGAATAGTTGTGCCTTTCGACACATTCTCAGAGCGGGACTTGTTGATGAGCAATTATCAAAGTTTTTGATGTTTAATAGATTTCATCACTTATGCTTCAAAACAGTTATATCCATCGATATAAACTTATATCCTCATCAGCAGCCTCATTTCTCTTTCCTTCAAGATTTTGAGTGAGGTCTTTAGAAGCAGATTTTTACCTGGTCGCATCGTTTCCAGTCCAGTTCCTTCTAATCTATTTTTAATTCATCAGACATAATCATATTTTGAAAATATCCATCAGATGTCCCTGCTTGCTGTACTGCTTTAGAGTAGAATGCAGTCCCCTCGCTGCGGGCGGCTGCTCGGCCATGGGTAACACTGTCCCATTCCACCTCTAGGGCTGCCCTCCACACCTCTCCCTCCGCTGGGCTAAGACACACTGCCCTTCCCTTGAACTTGAACTGGCCAAGCTCTTTCCTGCACCTCCGCTTTTTCAAGCGTTCTTGCTCCAGCTGGAATGCACTGGCCCGAGGTTTCACATAGCTTCTCATTTTCCCATCTGAGCTCAGATGTCACCTCTTCAGAGAGGTCTTCCCTGACTTGGCTGCTTGTTACTTCCTACGCCGCACATGGCTCACTTCCGTTCCGCCATCTGTAGCTATATAAATTGTTCATGTGCTTGTTTACTTTTCCTGGCTCCATGGGGACAGGTTATGTGGACAGTCTCCACCCAGAGCAGATGCTCCATCGATATTTGTTGGAGGCAGGAAGGAAGGCAGCGAGCCATGAGTAACCAAAGCAGGCCCGTTCCCAGGTCCTGCCCACCTGCCTTCGGGCCGCCTCCCAAGTCATCCTTCTTCAGCTGGGTGAGGTCGGTGGGGGAGACCCGCTGCAGAGCACACCGCCTTTCCCCAGCCAGGCACCATGGTTTTCGCTTTCATTAGCCCCAGCTCACCTCGTGGGAGGAGAGGCTGCGTATGTTTCTTGGACTCTCCCACTGAGAGCAGCGGGCCGCGGGGCCAAAGATCAAGTTATTTTTGGTAAAGATACTGGCCAAGTGCCATCGCAGCCTCAGCCTGGTGCTTTGTGCTATTTGATGAAAATACAACCTCCTTTGGTGAAGCTTGGGAGCCCATCACCTGATCCAGGAAAGTGCAGAATCTTCTGGATTTCTGCACATAGTTTTCTGTCCCCAAGAGCTGAATAATAACAATAATAACGGTAGTAGCAATAATAACAATCGGCTGAATGAAGTGCATAGAGAAAGGCATGAGGTTTTCATCTCTCAGTCGGAGTGGATTTCTGCTTGGAATACATCAGAGGAGGTGACTGTTGAGTTAGTTTCTGGTTACAAAGTTCTGTTTCAATGCAGGACATGGTTTTGTTTCATGTCAACAAGAGGCCAAGTAGGAGTATGACTGTGTGGATTCCATTGAACTCACACTGATTTCATTTCAATTAGCGCGTCTTTAGTAAGGGCAGCACCGTGGGCTGAGTGTTGAAGGCCTGCCCTGAGATGTGATGATAGTTCGAGGTGGGGCCTTTGGGAGGTGATTGGGTGAGGGTGGAGGAGGCCATGAGGGTGGGATCTGAGTGATGGGATTAGTGCTCTTCTAATAAGAGGAAGAGCAACCAGAACCTACCCCTCCCTCCACCCGCCCACCCCGCCATGTGAACACACACCGAGCAGGGGGCTGTCTGCAAGCAGGGAAGAGGGATCTGCTGGCATCTTCATCTTGGACTTCTCAGCTGCCAGAATTGTAAGGCAGGAAGCCATGTGGTATTCGGTTATAGCAGCCCACACTGATTAAGACAGGCGGTATCAGGGGCAGGACCCGGTGAGGCACTTAGGGTGCAGGATGGTGTGAAGAAGCTGAAGAAGCACTCCTGGTCAGGGTTGTGCGGATGGAGGCTCAGCACTCAAGCGGCCCTCAGTGTGGGCGCCTCCTACACTGTGCACCCAAGCGCCTCCCTTGTCTCACACTAGTCCCAGCCGTGGGGAGTGCACTCTATAACCCAAGTGAAATGGGCTCAAATAGACAAGACAAAAAGCAAACAGATTGTGTCACCGAGAAGGGGATGGTTCTATTTCTAGCTCCCTCTCCAGTCCCACCTTCTCCTTTCTTGGCTTTGTTCTCATTTTGGAAACAAGATGGCCATGGACAGCTATGTGTCTCAGTGTTTTCATCTACTTACCCCAGGGAAGATTTTGATTGGGTCTTCTAGTCCATCGCTGTGCAATCCCTGCGTCCAATGGTGGCCTGTGCTGATTGGCCAGACTTGATCAGGTGTCCAGGCCTGCGGTGGGCAAGGTAATGGCCCATCCCCATCCACTCCACCAGAATCACTCAGTTAGAAGAGCAGTAAATCCCAAATGACAAGACTAGACCCAATGGCCAAGGTCACTTTCTCTTTTGTCGCCGGTAGTTTCACAGCAAAATGCCATAGAATTTTCTCAAGTAATCTGGGGCTTTTAGGTATATCTATCTAGAATGTAGTTGAGATGCCTGAGGCTTCAACTCACAGAACAATGGTGCCTTCGACAGGACTCCTTTGGTTGCAATGGACAGAATACCTCAGTCTGAGCTGGTTTAAGCAAAAAAAGAATTTTTTTTTAGCTTGTTTAATTAAATCACCTAAGAATGGCACTGGGGAGGCAGAAAGTGCCAATTGACCTGTCCAACACCAATTCTGATTTGTTCTTTTAGAAATCCATCCATGCCAGAATGGAGATTGCATTCCCTGTGCTCCCTTGGAGAGAGGTGTGGCCATGTGACAAAATAGTAGTCAGTGGGATTCGAGAGGAAGAGGGATTTGAAACATCTGGGGCCACTTTTATTTGGAGGCTGCTTTCCCTCCGTGCTCTCTTCCGCTCCCTGGGAAGGGCAGTGACTACACCCAGCAGGTGCGGACTGAGCTTCTATCTCCCCAGGCCAGGCTCCCACCTGGACGGTTTCATGAGAGATAAGGAAACTCATATTCAACTGAAGTCATTGCATTTTGGAGTCTGATTGCGATACCAGCCTCACATGTGCTTAAATAATGTAATAGGTTCGTGGGGTGCAGGATAAGGGGGTTGGGATGGTGTCATTGGGATTTGGTTTGCTTCTCTTTATCTCTTGTTTCTGCTGCTTCTCTGTGGCCTCCACTCTCACAGCTCCTGGGACCCATCTAGACTGCATCTCAGCCTCAGTGAGTCTTTGTCCCAGGATTCAGTAAAAGTAACACAATGAACCCTAATCAGACAGTGTAGGTCACATGCCCAGGTCTGCACCAATCGGTGAGGCCAGAGGAAGGCAGTGTGCTAGGCTACGCACCTGTCTTTCTGCTGCTTCTCTGTGGCCTCCACTCTCACAGCTCCTGGGACCCATCTAGACTGCATCTCAGCCTCAGTGAGTCTTTGTCCCAGGATTCAGTAAAAGTAACACAATGAACCCTAATCAGACAGTGTAGGTCACATGCCCAGGTCTGCACCAATCGGTGAGGCCAGAGGAAGGCAGTGTGCTAGGCTACGCACCGCACCTGTTGGGGAGCTGTGGGTAGCGAGGAATGCTGACCCTATTGGAAAAGGGGGGCCTGGATGCCGAGGAAGCAAACAGAAATGGATACTAAAATAAGAAGTTCTAAGTGGTGAAAACCGAGTTAAAATGGGGGTTGGCATGATGATGTTTTGTGTGTCTCACTTGTCTCCAGTGAACCTGCAGCGTGTGGGAGGGACTGTGCCTGGTTGGCAGGTGTGGTGGAGCCAGGCAGCTCTGTGAGCTCTGCTGACACTGAGCATCTCTGAGAACCATTCCTTCCCCTCCTGCCACGTGTGCCCTGCACATTCCGGGGAAGAGTCAGTAGCCGTCCATCCCATGAATAATAGAGCACAGCCTGTGCATCTTGCATGCGTAGCAGCCTGACTTCCCCCAAAACAAGTAAAACCATCGACTGAATTGAACTTGGCAATTAAAAAAAAATCCTTCTGAGCCCTGACCAATCAAGTCAGAGTGAGGGGCAGGGCAGACCCACGTCAGGAAAGAAAACCCAAACGACTTCCCATTTGGTGTGCTTTGCCCATGATTTTCAGCCGGCAACCGCGCCCTTCTGCAGAAGTAAATTTGTCTTGCCGATAAAACAAACAAACAACAAAAAAAACCCTGCCCTGGCTGGTGTGCTCAGTGGTTAGAGTGTCAACCCTATTTCCATTCTTGGTCAAGGGCATCTGCCTGGGTTGCAGGTTCTATCCCTGGCCCTGGTTGGGGCGCGTGTGGGAAGCAACCAATCAAAGTGTCTCACATGGATGTTTCTCTTTCTTCCCCCCCACCCCCTCCCTTTCACTCTAAAAAAAAAAAATCAATGGAAAAAATATCCTCCGGTAAGGATTAACAACAACAAAAAATAAAATAAAAAATAAAAAAGTCAAAAAAAAATCCCTGTCTCTTCACATTTAATTTGCTATTTTCTATAATTTCCTCACTTCTAGCTTAATTATTTATGGATGTTGATTATTCTCAACATTAACTACTAAGGGCAAGATTTCTCAGTCTCAGTTTTTTCAGTAATTATTTCTACCTGGAGCCATTCGCTTCAAGCTCCTCCTGTCTAAATCCCTCACTGTTTCTATGATACTGTGGGTTCAGTCTCCAAATGATGTGTTGGACCAATGCCTTCCATGAACAGGTCTATTTCATGGCAACCATGGACAGTGGTGTGTGTGTGTGTGTGTGTGTGTGTGTGTGTGTGTGTGTGTGTTTAAATTCTAAGCCTTCAATGAGAATTCTCTAAATGATGTTATCATTTCCTCCTCTTTTGGTGAGAGGTTTAAAGGTAAAACATCATTTCCATCCAATGACGACATGCTGACAGCTGGCGGTTGGTTACTCCTGAGCAGAAAGAGTTTCCCTGCCACAGTACTTGCCTTTGGCTTGTCCCAGTTTGGTCTCAGTTCCCCTATGACACATTCTTGGGTTTTTCTCTTCTTTAACTGACACCCATCGAACCCGGGTGACTAAAAGCTGGTGCTCCCAGGGAGAAAAGAGAGACTCGTATAGTACATCAGCCGGTCAAAGAGTCACTAAACATGGGTTTTTCTTCTCAAGAGCTCTGACCAGAGGTCCCCCAGCCTCGGTTTGTCACCTGCAGTGAACAAGAATTGTCACTTTTCTGATGCCGTATTTGCCTGTTCGGATAGTGCAAATGATTAGCAAGGCCTCCTCAGCCACCGACTATGACACCTGCTCTTCAGAAGGGGGACAGGACAGTGTTTCCCCGCCGAGCCCGTGCGACCTGGGGCAATCCCTTCATTCTTCTGAGCTTCAGTTTCCCCAAAATGTGGGTGCTAGTATCGTCCTCACTATTCATTTAGCAGGATCAGCACCCCGTGCAGCCCTTGGAGCCCCAAAGATGTTAGCGGCTATCATCAGCTCATGCCACTTCAGGAAGGAAGGCCAGTGGGGTGAGCGCCAAGCCTGGCCCCCCTTAATGTTATTCTCTAGGCAGGAACCCATGATGGTCATGAGCGGAGCTCTATTGCCAGGCTCTGGGGGCCAACTATGGACCTGCTATTTACTCAAGGGGGGACCCACCTCCCAAAGTCCAGGGTGGCGTTAAAGGGTTTAGGACGGAGCCTGGTACTAAGGATTTATCGAGCACCTGCCCTGGGCCAGCCTTGGGGGGTACACGTGACACCAAGTCTTAGCCCCTGGGCAGCATTTTCCCCTGGGAAAGACAGGCTCACACAATAAAAATGTGGCACCCGATGTCACCAAGGCTGGGTCCAGGACGCCAAGGAGACCCGACGGAGCGTGCAGCTTCAGCCCTGGCAGTATCCCTGCCCGCATATACCAAGGTCAAGGCAAACCATAGCAACACCACCTCCCCAGATGCACACACAACAGAGGTAAGATTCAGCCCTTCTCCGGGAAGGGATGGGGCTAGAGGGAGAGGCCGGGTAGGCGGCGGCTGCAAAGAAGTGAAATTTCCTCTCCTCCTAAAATAAGCCACTGGAGTGAGAAGAGAGGGAGCAACGTCTCCTAGGGCTGACGGCGAGGTGCTGGGTCGGCGGGGCGTTCTCGGGCAGGGAGGAGGGGCGCAATCGCTAGGGGAAGCGGGACGGCCAGGTGGGCGGGGGCCGG
>NW_005355862.1:447696-448043 GCF_000412655.1 Myotis brandtii | reverse complement strand
CCGGCCGCCCACTTTCAGGGTCTGGGGGGACAGACTGATGTGCGTCTTCTAGAGCCACGCGGAGCCGCAGCCCAGGCAGCTTCCCCTCTCCAACTTTCTCCCCGCCCCCACGCCCCCTCGGACCCTGCCCTCCACCCTCCCCAAAGCCGCTCCGGGTGCGTGCGCTGGGGTGAGCGGGTCACCGGCTGGCCGTCCGGGATGGCTTCCAATTTTAATGACATAGTGAAGCAAGGGTACGTGAGGATCCGGAGCAGGCGCCTGGGGGTGAGTACCGGTCCTCGTTGTCTCTGTTCGCTGCTTCAATTGTCTTCCTCCGGAGCCAGCATCTCGGAGGGAGGAAGATCCCG
>NW_005355862.1:442680-447337 GCF_000412655.1 Myotis brandtii | reverse complement strand
TCGCCCCGCGGGCACCCACTCCTCTGGGGCGGCCGCTGCAGGGCCAGGTCTGGGCGTGTCATGGGTCTATCTTTATCTCTCCGATGACTTGGCTTTCCGATGGTGGCCGCGTGTTCGGCTCCAGTAGCCGCTAGAGCCCATCTACTCGAAATAAATATTTCTCGGTAGCCATGGGAGTTAGAGCTAGGAGCGGGGCGGGTGCGGAGCCCGCCGGATGCCCGGTGCCCCTCTTCCCACTCGCCGCCGCCTGAACTTTTCCCGGAGAGGGATCCGCAGGCGGAGAAAGGGGCAGGCGCCCGCGGTGCGGACCAGGTCGCCGACCCTCTGACCCCAGGGAGAGGTTGCGGCCCCGTGAAAGGTCTCCTTGGACTTGGGGTCCTGGACAGTGACCCACCTCTGTCCCAGGTGTTGGCAAAGGCGGCGTGGGCGGCCTCTGGCCAGCCGTCTTGGGGACGGGGCCGGAGCCTGAATTTTCCCCGGTCCTTAGCCCGGGTGGTGGTTTTCAGCTGGGTGGGACCTGCTCCCTGCACAGAGCGAGTGTTCCCTAAATTGGTGCTGAAGGAAAGAATGAATGAATCGGAGAGCACCCACCGCGGACAGAGGAGGCACAGGGATGGCTCCTCTCCTCCCGCCTGTTCTCTGCGTTGATGGGACTTCAGAGAGAACTCATTCTGCTTCCCTTTGGCTTGAGTGACCACAAAGGATGCTGGAGGGACGGGGAGGATACTGGCATGATTTTTTTTTTTTAATTTCAAACTACCTCATTTCTCTTTGCCTCGCGTCAGGTGCTGTGGCTGTCTTTGTTTATTGTGTGCGTTTGGCGAGAGGTGGGGGAAGGAAAGTTAACTTAATAATGTCTGAAATCATAATAAATGGCAACGGTGATGTGGACTGGCCCCACTGGGAAGAGAGTTATAGTGAAGTCTCTCTACAAATATGTGTCGTTGGCACCTTGGCACCTTTATGTGCCTGATAATTTCACTGTGGTAAATGGCTTGGAAAGAAAACCTGGTGATGGGAAGCATTTGTAATTATTAAAAACTCTTGCTTGGTTCGTTTTGGTCCCTCTCTTCCTCCTCCTCCTCCTCCTTCTCCCCCCCCACCCCCATCCCTGCCCATCACCATGTTTTGTTTTAGCATTTATGCCCTGTGCTATTGTGCATAGATAATTAGGGAGAGATGTCACAAAACTAACCAATCCCCACCAGCACGCTCTGGGTTCCCTTGATCCGCTTTTGCTTTGCAGATAGTCTCAGCAGCTGGAGCAACTACTGTTGGGCACCTAACTGAGTGACTCTCATGCAAAGGGCAGGAAATGATAGGAACTTTATATTTTTTATAATCTTATGGGCAAGCCAGAGTGTTACAGTAGTAAAGGCAGCATTAAAAAGACGCCTTTCTAAGTTTAGACTTACTCCATCATGTCAATTGAGGAAATTGCTCAGAGACAGCCATTCTGCGTTAGGGAGCATTCCAATAGGAAGAGGACGTGCATTATTAATGCAGAAAATGTGAATTATTCATCAGGATCGGAGTTTATGCCAAATTGTGACACATGGTGATTTATTTGAAAGACTAGTTACCATAACTTTCTAGCTTATGGTAATTGAGATTATTTTTCTGTATTACTGCAACTGACACAATATAGTCCTATGTGTGTGCCAATGTTTATGGACAGATATTTGGAGCAGAAGGAAAGGAAATATAGTTTGCATTCATTTTATATCTTAGAGTATGCCAGCAAGCAGTAGACTTTCTCAGGATTTATTCATTTAGACTGTGTTAACACTCACATCGATTTTTAGAATATCTGTTAGAAGATGGTTATTGCTCATGGAGAGAAAGGGTGAAAAATATGATCAAAGGAATCTGGTCTTCTTTGTTAACATTGGTTTTGTCACCAGTAAATTTTTAAAAAGTGTTCTCATTATATAACTTATTCACATAGTTGTCAGAAAGCAGTGCAAACTAGAGTTTTGAATGGAGACTGCAAGCAATGGTGGAAAATGCTTCGGGGAAACGGTATAGGGAACCTCTGTCCAAAGTGGGCCCTGGTAATGGTGCTCGTCTAGGCTGCAGATCTGGAACCGCAGGCAACAGGTGTAAGTCTGAGGGAGGCAGGCCAGAGTGTCTGGTACAAAGTGGGTGCCCAGCCAGTGCCCCTTGAACTTCACAGAGTGAACACGTAACTGCAATTCATGAGCCTCTTTAGGAACTAATATGACATAGTGGTTTTATTAATGGAATCCAGACAAGTGTCAGTGGATTAGAACCGTGTTTGGGAGGGTTTATAATTAAACAAGAAAACAACATTTCATGGAAAGCAGCTGTTGGGCCAAGAGATGCTCCCTCGGGTTTGGAAAAAGAGAACAAATTCTGCTTCTATGACTCATTAGCTCTATGACCCTTGACCTTTCTTGGCCTCAGTTTTCAAGTGTATACAATGAACATTAGCTATGTTGGGAGCATTAAATCAGATAATACTCGTAAAAATGCAGTGAAAGCATACAGCATTGATTCTGACTGTATGATTTCTTTAGTAAAATCAAAGATGAGTTGGAATCAGTGGAAGGATATAGGGATTATTGATTTCTTTATTTTTATATTTTCAAGTGCCCAGAGGCATAAACATTTATGCAGCTGGAGGCATTCTCACTGGATGAAGCTTTTACAAATTATATACATGTAAGTGATTTTTTTTTAATGTGATAGGAAACATTCTAAGACTGTCCCCACAAATGGATAGTGCATAAGTGTTCATCTTTAGTTGAGACCCTAACCAGTTTAAGTGATTAAGTAATCACATACATATTGACTTTTCTTTAAACATAGAAAAGCTTAATGAAATTCAATTCCTATTACTCAAAAGTCCTGGTATCTTCACATCTTCATTCTCCAGCTTACTCTTCGCTGGCTCATGGAGGCCTCAAGCTGTGCCCTGGGCAGTATTTGTTCAGGAATGTCCATGTTACTATTTGGGGGGCTGTGGGGTCAGCAGGGGAGCAGCTGTCTACAATTATTTGGCTAACCCCCAAAAGGCCCTAAAAATGTATCCTTGGATGAGTGGTGAATCAGACAGTTTGCACATCATTAACCTGAGTGTGTGGCTTGCATGGAACAGTTTAACTGTCCTCCTTGGTTTCTTCTTTTGCTACGGAGAGGATATCCCAATCAATATTTGCTTTGGCTTGTCCACAATCCAGACCTCAGAGCTTAAACTCACATTTAGTGTTTTCATCTACATCCCTCCCCTCGATTGCTCACTTTTAAATAATGCCTCTGGGCTCTTGTCTACCAAGGCCTGTCTTTCCTGTCTAGCCCACATATCCCCCGGACCTCTGACAGCTGCCTCAGACTTAAAGCACCCTAACCTTGATGGCTTTATCCACACCAGCCTCTGCTGGAGGCTGCAGCTCAGCCAGGAGAGGGCCCAGCATTTTAGTTGCCCTGGTAAATGTCAAACAAGCAAGCAGCAATCAAACCTCATTCCTCTCTCCTTCTCTTAGCTCTCACTCCCAGACCAACAATCGGGAGATTCTGTGGGTTCTGTCTTTGAAATGCACCTAGAATCCGACTGTCCCTCTAACCATTCACAGTTACCACCCTGGGCTGAGCCCTCCCACCCCCAGGTCCTCCCTGTAATATTGCAATGACCTCCTGATCTGGCTCCCTGGCTGCTCGAACCACCAGTGTCTTTCCATGCAATTCAGAGTAAAAGCTTTACAATGGGCTCTGAGTTTCTGACCCTTTTCTACTGCAGTTCCCTCTGCTTGGGATGCTGTTCCCCCTGCTGCCTCTCTCACCTCCTTCAGCCTTTCCTCAAATGCCACCTCCTCATTGAAGCCTTCCCGACACCCTATTTTATTATTTCTTCCCTCCTCCTCCCCCTATATCCCTTCCCTTTTTTCTCTCTAGCCTTATCACCTGCCTCACATATTGGTCTGTAGAGTTTACTTATTGATTGCCTGTATCCCCCAGATAGCATGTGAGGCTCAGTGAAGGCTGGGAATTCTCTATCTTTTATTTATACTACTAGAGGCCCAGTACATGGATTCGTGCACTGGTCAAGGATGTGGCCTGCGGGGATCGACCAGATGTGGGAGCGCTGCTCATCCTGGTCAGCCGAGTGGCACTCCCCCTGTGGGAGCACACTGACTACCAGGGGGCAGCTCCTGCATTGAGTGTCTGCCCCCTGGTGGTCAGTGCATGTCATAGCGACCAGTCATTCCCGAACTTTCCTCTCTTAGGAGAGTGGAAATTTGCATATTACCCTTTTATTATATAGGACTAGAGGCTCGTTGCACGAAGATTCACGCAATAGGCCTTCCTTCCCCTGGCTGCCGGCACCCAGGACCTAGGCCTTTGGTCTGGCCACAGCAGCGAGGCTTGGCTTCTCCACTCGAGCTGCAGCAGAGAAGCCATACCTCTTCAGTCTTCAGTCATCTTCAGTCTTCAGTCTTCGCTCTGTGCCTGCATATGCAAATTAACCACCATCTTTGTTGGGTTAATTTGCATACTCATCCTGATTGGCTGGTGGGCATAGCGGAGAGACACCAATTTGCATGTTTCTCTTTTATTAGTGTAGACTAGAGGCCCGGTGCACAAAAATTTGTGCACTCGGGGGGCGGGGGGAGGGGGGTCCCCCAGCCCAGCCTGT
>NW_005355862.1:422268-441435 GCF_000412655.1 Myotis brandtii | reverse complement strand
GCATATACTCACTGATTAGCCAATGGGAAGGGTAGCGGTCGTACGCCAATTACCATGTTTCTCTTTTATTAGTGTAGATAAGTGAACCCGAGTACCTGGAACAGTGCCCAGCACGGAGCGGGCATGTGATGAAGATGTCTTGAATGAATGCATGGAACGATCACTATGGACTATATATATAAAGCACATTCTCTGACATGAGGCTGTGTTGAAATCCATTCAGCAACTGGTTATGTGACTTTGGATGAGTTGTTTAACATTTGTAAGCCTCAGTCTTCTGTAAAAATAGGGAGACTCATAATACGCACCTAGTAGATGATCCTCGTAAAAGGGCTTAACACAATGCTTGGTCCAGTGGGAACCCAGCTAATATTCCTTACTGCTCTCACTCTTCCTCCCTGCCCTTGGAGGACGAGGACGCTTAGGTGGCTACTATTTCCACTGCTTCTGCAGCAGTAGCTCTCACCCTCTAAGAACTTGCTGGTTAGTTAGGAAAACAAACTTCATATGTATAAAATAATGAACATGTGAGCACAAAGGCTGCCTGGCACCGATGCTGGGTACAGAAGGAACCTCTGCCATTGCAAGACAGTCCTTGATGCTTAGATAAAAGGCACTGGCATCAACACCAGAACAAAATCATCCCCATTGACTTTGCTTGGAGTGAGCTCATCCGACCAGCAGGTATTTCTGTCTACTTGGGGGTCTGTCCGGGGGGCAAAGAATGGATTTGAAAAATTGGTTAGTAAATGGCCAGATTTTAGGAAGACGTATTTTCTTCCCCTTGGTTTCTGTTTCACCTGACCCAGTGTGCCAAAGAGGCATTCATATTTCAGTTAGGGTTTTTGGATTTAGGGATGTTTAGGAATCTGCATTTTTTTTTTATGATACCATGACAAAGTCACAATCATAATATGAAAATCACAGAAATAGAATGATTTTATCAGATACTGTTGGTACATAAGACAAACACAACTGTTCAGTAAGATGTATGAAGTGTGGCTTTTCTTCCTTAAAAAAAAGAGACTTTGGGGATAACTTTACCAGTCATGAAATTTATGGCCCGATAGACGGAAGTCACGGGCCCAAGTCAAGAGCACACAGCATTTTGGCCCAATTTGAATCAGCTTCCCGGGTTCCCATGTCCCCTGTGCTTTCCTGCTGGCATTTCAGGCATCGGCATTCAGTGGCCCGCGTGGATGACAGGATTAATTATGCATAAAGTCAGCCTTTAATCATCGTCCCCAAAACCGATTTACCCAAGAATGGCCAATTTAGCGACTTTGTGTGTGGACATAAACAAAATTACTGTTGTGATGCTTTCTTATCCATCTGCCAGTGTAGAAGATGAGAAATATTTATTTTTAAGCAGTTTGGTAGTTTTTGTCAGGGAATCATTATCTTTGGTATTTGAAGAGTTTAGTTTTCATTTGGGATATATTTGCTTTCATTTTATCATTCATCAAATATTTATTGAGTGCCTACTAGTGTTAAGCTCAAGATAAACCGCCTTAAATTAGATAGGCACAGTCAACATCCTTGAGGAATTAACAGGCTGATTTTGGACTTGTATTGTGAACTTGAGATTAGTATATTCGAGATAGTTTAGGGGGAACTAGTCTCAGTACAAGGTCAATGGTCGGGTGGAAGGTACCTTCAGATCTCTCCCTGTCCCGGGGTGGGGCATGAGGAAGGGCGCATGATTTTCCTCTCTCTCCGCATTGCTCCCAGCTGGGTGGCAGTAAACCTTTGGAGATCCGAAGCCAGAACGGATTCTGCTGCCTCCCTCCCACCAGCCCCCATTTTGGAGAATTTCAAAGTGCAATTGTGAGTTAAGAAATGCCACAGATACTTGTGAATGTCGAAGTTAAAATAGTTTCTTTCTAGAATGCAGAAGGCTAAATTTGGGTTGAGGATCTGCACGCAGAACTGTGTGGAGCAGGTGGGGACTGCCTTTATTTCACTAGTTTTTTCTAAGCCTCTGTTCATGGCCTGGATCCCAGAGATCGTAACTTGAGCTGTGTGGATTATGTTCTTTTTGTTTTGTTTTTGTTATTATTATTTATTTTTTTAAAAATTCTTTATTGTTTAAAGTATTACATATCATATTACATATGTCTTGTCCCCTCATTGACCTCTCCCCGGCCACTCCTTCCCCCCAGCACATGCCCTCACCCCGCCCAGTGTCTGTGTCCATTAGTTATGCTTATATGTATGCATACAAGTTCTTTGGATGATCTCTTATCCCGCCCCCCCTCCCCGGCCTTCCCTCTGAGGTTTGACTGTCTGTTCAATGCTTCTGTGTCTCTGGCTCTATTTTTGTTCATCAGTATATGTTGTTCATTATATTCCACAAATGAGTGAGATCATGTGATATTTATCTTTCTCTGACTGGCTTATTTCGCTTAGCATAATGCTCTCCAGGTCAATCCATGCTGTTGTGAATGGTAAGAGCTCTTTCTTTTTTACAGCAGTGTAGTATTCCATTGTGTAGATGTACCACAGTTTTTAATCCACTCATCTGCTGATGGGCTCTTCAGCTGTTTCCAAAACCCAAAGTGAAAAGCTTCTGCACAGCAAAAGAAACCATCAACAAAACAACAAGAAAGCCCACTGCATGGGAGAACATATTTGCCAAGGTTATCACCCATAAGGGTTTAATCTCCAACATTTACAGGGAACTCATACAACTTAAGCAAAGGAAGATAAGCAACCCAATCAAAAAATGGGCAACGGACCTAAATAGATACTTTTCAAAAGAGGACATAAGGAAGGCCCAGAGACATATGAAAACATGTTCAAAGTCACTAATCATCCCAGAAATGCAAATCAAAACGACAATGCGGTACCATCTCACACCTGTCAGGTTGGCTATCATCAACAAATCAACAAACGACAAGTGCTGGCGAGGATGTGGAGAAAAAAGGAACCTTTGTGCACTGCTGGTGGGAATGCAGACTGGTGCAGCCACTGTGGAGAACAGTATGGAGTTTCCTCAAAAAATTAAAAATGGAACTCCCATTTGACCCAGTAATCCCACTTCTAGGAATATATCCCAAGAAATCAGAAACACCAATCAGAAAGGATACATGTATACCTATGTTCATAGCAGCACAATTTACAATAGCTAAGATTTGGAAACAGCCGAAGTGGATTATGATTTTGAGCCGAGTCGTCCTCAAACAGGCTCCAGGGAGAGAATGCAGGTGATTTTTCTCAGGTGATGTTTCATAGTTTCTATCAGATTCATACAGATCTCCCAGGCCCTCTCACCACACACTCTCTATATCTTCCAAAAAGTTAAGAACCACAGTCTCATTTTAAAAAATACTTAGATAACAGTAGGGTCACATGCAGTTGTGAAAATAATACAAAGAGATATCCCATGTCCTTTACCCAGTTTCCTGCAATGGTAACATCTTTCAGATCCACAGCACAACTTCACAGCCAGGATGCTGACATTGCTACAGTCCGATACAGAACATTCCGTCACCATCACCGCAGGGTCCTTCCTCCCGCCCTTTCCCTCCCCCACAGCCCGAAGTCCTTGGCAACCACTAATCTGTTTTTCATTTCTACAATTTTAAGAATAGTATGTAACCTTTCTGGAATTATCATTGTACCCATGGTCAATTCCTTTTTCATTGCTAAGTAATATTCCACAGTCAGGATGTGCCATAACTTGTTTAGTCATTCATCTGTTGAAGGACATTTGGGGTGGTTTCCAGTTTGGGGCTGTTATGAGTAAAGCTGATATAAACATTGTGCACTTGTTTCTGAGTGAACGGAAGGGTTCATACCTCTGTAGGAGGCCACCTGCCAGAGAGTGATAGGGGCCTGGATCTGAGCGCAGAGCCAGAATAGCAGCACACTGTTCCCCCTTCCACAGGCTAGGAATGCTTTCAACCTCAGAAAAGATGCCATCCGTTAAGGGAAAGTCCCTAAAGTCGTGCTTGCGCAGTAGCTCTTAAGACTGTCCTTTTGGTGACCTTTGCTCATTATAATAGTAGAAAACACACCCCTGGGTGGAGATTTAAAATGCTAATGAGACATGCACAGTATGTTGGAGCATGTAGCCCTCCTATACTTGTGCCAGCTGGTACCAGCTCACCAAAAGAGGGACCTGGAAGATGAACCAGGAACCAGGACTCACCAGCACCGTATGAACGCAGCCTGGCGAAGGCTCCGGAGCCATAGCCCCTCTGCCTGTGCGCTCCCTGGCGCATCAAGCTGTGGCCTCTTCCCTCTAAAGCTTAATAAACCTTTTGTGTTCTAACTATCGCCTCCTCCCACTATTTCTCTCCAGGGAAAGACAAGAACATACCCTGTATTCGGTAACACCTCCAGGTAAATGCCCAGGAGAGCAGTGGGTGGGTTACATTGGTAGTTCTTGTTTGTTTTGCTGAGAAACTGCCAAACTGCTTTCCACAGTGGAAACTGCTGTTCACATTCACCCAGCAGCGTGTGGGTGACCCAGCTTCTCTGCACCCTCTCCAGAATTCCCTGTCACCAGCGTTTGATGTGGTTACTATTCTTTATATTTCACACGTTCTGTGTGTGTGTGTGTGTGTGTGTGTGTGTGTTGATGAAAATGCCTATTCATGTTTTGTGTCCATTTTCTATTGCGTTCTTTGTTTTTTAACCATTGAGTTTTGAGAGTTTTAAAAAATGTGTATTCTCTCTATATATTCATAAATGGATATTAATATTTTTCAGACATATGGGTCTTAAAGGGAAAAAAGCCCATGTATTCAATAACATCCTCTTAAGGAACTTCCATCTGATATTACGATAGGTGCATATGTCACTTCTCACCCCCCAGAACCCAGGAACTTAACTCAAATTTGCCTAAGCCTTCCCCACTCCTTCCCCCACTCTTGCCTAAGCCTTTATCTTTCCTTCATTCATATATATAATGAATGCTTTAGTGGTTAATAGAGAAATTAGCCAGTCTTATGAATGGACTAATTTAATTTAAATTAAAACACTGCTTTGAATTCAAAACTTGTACTTAACATAAGTTTCACTGTTTAGGAAAGCAATTAAATTCTTAAAATGCATTTTATCATCTTAACACCACATATTAACTCAATAAAAGAAATCTATTTTAAAAACCTCTAAGAAATCATACCTCCGCGAATCCCCTAGCAAAATGGACTCTTCAAAAGAACCATTTCTTCAGGTTTCCAGGTTTCTTTCTGCCAACATGCAGTTCTTTGGGCTCATTTGCAAAGGAACCACTTTAGAGCCTGGGCTGTAATTCACCAACAGAGGCCCCAAATCTAGATGTTATGAAGCCAGTCTGGTCTTCAACATCTATTGATTCAGATACAAATGTGGTGTTTAGTGAGGGTGGAGAGGAACAGTTCTCTGGAAGGTGTGCTGCTGGGAGCTTAGTCCTTCGAATCCGCCTTCTCTCTGATTTTCTCCTGGCTGGGAGCTGACTGTTGGTATCCAGGCCTGAGCTTTTACTTCCCGCCTCCAATGCCCTGCCCTGCCCTGCCCGCCACGGCTAAAGACTCCCCGCATCCCTCTGGGATTCCACTCTAATGTGGGTATACATAGGACTTTTAAAGACGAATTTTCTTATTTTTGTGCTGGATATATTCTTCTTAAATTTTTTTTTGTTTATGTTTTCTCCCACTAGGATGTAAGTTCTATGAGACAAATGACCCTGGCTATGCTGTTCAGTGCCGTGTCCCCAGCTTTCAGCACATAGTAAATACTCAGTATTTGCTGATTGAAGGAATGCAGGTCTGAATAATAGAATGGGATATTCCAGGGTAAGAAGACAAGTAGAAGACTGCAGGTCCCAGCTGATTTTGTTGTAGATGCTACTCTTGAGTGGTAGAATGTTCTAGAATTTCTCATTGGCATGTAATTACTGTTGGTATGTAACCTCCAAATTCAGTATCAGGGAATACAGCACTTAATGCTGGTGGTTTGGATTGACTTCCTTCAAATTAAATTTTATTAGATGTTGTTGGGAATAGGAAATACGTACAGTTGGTATGAAATTTGAAGGTTCAGGGTTTATGCATTGAATGGTAAGATTTTTTTTCATCTTTGTCCACAGGAATCACCTAGTTTCGTTCCCCAAAAACAACCACCATGAAGAGTTTCTTCCAGAATAGTCTATGTACCAGAAGTTTTGTGTATATGTGTGCTCACGTGCATAATCTATAATTATGTACTTTTCTGTTTCATGGTTTTCTTGTTTAGCAACCTACCATGCTTTTGAATGATAAGATAGGATTCCAGTGTATGGGTACATCCAATCTCATGTAGTTATTTGCTTATTTATTCATGCTTCCTCCTTTCCTTCCTTTCTTTTTATTGTTATTAAATATGTGCATGAAGTATTTTAATGAGCATCTGACAGATCCTGAAACGGAGTTACTAAGATTTTCGTCCAAGTCACACAGCTGGTACGTGGCAGAACCTGAATTTGAATTCAAGCTGCAACTCTGTTGTGGAGCATTTGTGTAATTCTCCCTCTCCCCCGCCCCTTCTGTTACAAACGGGACCACAGAGCACTCAGCGTCTCACCCAGCGGGTGAGCACGTTGGTGAATAAATTCCCACAAGTGGGACTTGTTGCCCAAAGTGTATTTGCCTGTAAAGCGGATGTTCCCCAGCCCCTCTGAGCTCGCCACCTCCTCTCCTCTGGCAAGAGTGTGCCCTGCAAGCTCTGGAAAGGGCTTGCTAATCTAAAACGAGAAACAGACCCTCTGTACACAGGCTTCTCAAGCATGACACTGAGTTCTTGGCAATTTTGTAATTAGAATCTCTCCAGCTTGCAGTCCTTTTTCTTTTGAGAATGATATTTACTGAACTTAAAAAGTAGTTATTAAGTAAGGGTTTGGAAACACACAAAAGGTTATTCACTTTCTTAAAAATAACCACCTTCCTGGGAAATGCTCTGTAGAAATCTTTGGTCTAGGAAATATGCTAAATCATGTTAACTGTGACTGTTTGTTATTTTTATTCTAAAAACAAAGTTATAATATTGAAAATTTGATCAACACATGTTAGGTAAAAATAAAAAGATTTATGTGTTGACTCAAATAAGTACATATTGCCTAATGTAACCCAAACAATATTTTTATTAGCTTGGCCAGCCTTGTAATATGCTTCAGGTAGGTCTAGCCTGGGCGGGGGTGGAGGGAGGGTATTCATCTTTTCACGGCTGGCTAGATGCAAGTCCTGAATATTCCACTTATGTTCTTCCAAGATACTAAGAACCGCGAGGCCTTGCCTAATTCGGAGTCTCCAGCCTCTTTCCCTTTCCCTCCAAGCTTCAGCCACTCTGGCTCCTTTCTGGTCTTCACAGGACAGTCTTGTTCATTCACGTCCTTCGCACTCAGATTCTTCCCTTTACCTATGATGCTCCTCCATGTCTGGCTCTTAGCTCAGTTATCAGCTCAGAAGCCACCCTCGCAGACAGTGTTTGGCCCTCCCGTTCCAGGTGGCCTCCCTCGGGGATTCTCGGTCTCTGTTTCCTTCAGTCAGCCCTCTCACCTGTAATGTTACTTTTTAAATCTTCATCTTTTTATTGTTTGTTTTTTTCCTACTTGTCTCTGAGAATTGAGAGGTAATATCTTTTTCTGTTTTTTTTATTGTTTTTGTTTTTGTTGTTCACAGCTGAGTTCTCAGTGCCTGGCACACAGTAGGTGCTCAATGAACATTTAAGTACATAAATGAAACCTGAGACAGCATTTTGCATATTAAATTATGAAACAGACACTAACCCTAGCATATCATGTGCATATTCAGAAATCCCAAGAAATTCCGAGAGTTCGGGGGAATTCCTTTGTGGGGTTTTTGTTGTTAGCCCTTGTGCATTATTCCAACCGCAGTCCTCGGAGGAGAGAAACCTGGCTGGAATGACAAGGGCCTGATTGGTACCCGGGCCTGCTGCTGGCCATCTGCTGTGACCAGAGCTGTCCCTGAACTTCTTGCACCTCAGCCTCCTGGTGGCAGGGTGGAGATAGACAGGTCTCACCTTGCTCCCTCCCCACCTGCCGCCTCAAGCGGGATGGTGGATGTGAAAAGCATGCCAAGCACACATCGCCTCTGTAGGCCCCGTCCGTCTCCTCCCTGCCCTCCATTGGCCCCCCGAGTGGAGAATGGCAGAGACAACTTTGGATTCCACTCTGATGCTGTGACTGTGCCAGACCCCAAACAAGGACAGGTAGCTTTCTACATTGATTACTTTAGGTTTCAAAAGGCAGCATTGAATTTCTGGGAAAAAAGAAACAGGGGAAAAAGGCCAACTCTACCTGTAACGAAACATGGCTACACACACACACACACACCCCATCCACATCACCCCCCCCACACACACACCACATTACGCACACACACACACACCACACCATACCACATACACACACCAATTCTTTTTAATAACTTTTTTGCATTACATGCACAAGGTGAAGAAATTTAAAAATGCCAAAAACCCCCGCAAACAACCCAAAACAACAACAACAACAAAACCCAGGAAGCATTGAAGAGGAGATTTCCCTCCTACCCCAGACCTGTCTCACTCCCAGGCACAGCCATTCGAGCAGGTTCTTGGACATTTGTGTGCAGATGTTTATGTGTAAGTACACGTGAAAGTGCATGTGTGGTGGGTGCACACAGGGTTCCTTTTATTTGATGTTTTATACACCGTCCCTCTTCTTTTAACTTGTGTTGGAGCACTTTTCAAGCATCTCTGTGGATGCTCAGTGTTCACTCATCTCCTGCTCCACAATTTCTAAACTTAGTTCAGGTTACTAATGGACATTTTAAGGTGATTTCTCGTCTTTGCTGACTAAACCATGAAGCAGTAACATCTTGGGAACACAGGATGCCATTTTCTAGGATGAATCCTGAAAAGGAAGCTGCCCTCGCGAAGGGGTGGCCATTCACAGTTGTGTGCACAGAGCCAGGCCGGTTCTCTCTTTCTTCAGAGCGGCTGTCCCGTTCTGCTCCACGCAGAGGGCTTGTTCCTGCCGTCCCATCTGGGCATGTTTCACTGTGTGACCTTTCGGGGTGTTCTCCTGCCTCTGCTCCTTGGCTCAATTCCCACCCCCCTCCAGATCTGTTCTGTTTATGGCGAACTGATCATCTGGAAAACTCAACCTAACCCTGTCCTCCCTCTACTTTCAGACACTCCAATGCCTTCCCCTTACACATAGACATCCTGCATGTCCTCGAGATGCTCTGATCTGGACCCTGCCATGTCTCAGACCACATCATTGTTCGAACCAGTGAAGCGCCAAAGCAGTGCTCCAGTCATGGTCCCCGCAGATCAGTGCTCAAGCCAGCAAGCTCCCTTCAGTTCCTCTGTGGCCCAGCTCTTTGCTTTGTTATTCCATTCCACATGCTTTTTCATTGATTAGGAAATGCTTCCTTTTTCTTCTGCTTCCTCCTCATCCAGCAAATTCCAGCTGTGCTGTCATTGTCTTGTAGATGCTTTCCCAACACCATCCCCCCTCTAACTGGTGGGAGAAGCCACTTGCCATGTGTAGACGTTTATATTTAAACTAGAGGTCTGGTGCATGAAAATTCATGCACTGGAGGGGGGTCCCTCAGCCCGGCCTGCCCCCTCTCACAGTCCGGGAGCCCTTAGGAGCGGGAGGCGACCCAGCAATTAAGGGAAGGCAATGCCCCCATCACACCTTTGCTGCTGCCACTGCTGGCAGTGCAAGTCTTGGCCGGCCCTGGTTACCTGCACCTCGGGCAGCCCTGGGCGGCTGGGGGGGCTTTGGGGACTGGGGGACTCTGGAGGCAGGTGTGTGGCAAGGCTGGTGGTGCTGAGGGGACTGGGCGCTGCCATCTTGTGGCTGTGGGCATCACCATATTTGAGGGCGTGGCAGTCAATTAGCATATTCCCTCCTTATTGGCTGTAGGTGCTGCCATCTTTGAGGGCAGGGCATCAATTAGCATATTCCCTTATTGGCTGTAGGTACCGCCATCTTTGCTATGGTGTGAGGGTCAATTAGCATATTCCCTCTTTATTACATAGGACTAGGGGCGCAGTGCATGAATTCATACACCTTGAAAGGAACTGTTGGCTGCGAGGCTGCAGTGGGCACCGGGGTGGGTCTCAGCCCATCCTCTTCACCCCCACCTGCCCCTCCCACCACAGCCCCCATCCCCTCTCTGCTGGCAGCCCTGCTCCTGCTGCGGAAGCTCCCACACGCTGATGGCACCACCCCAGCTTGCACCCGCTAATGGTGTGGAGCCATTGGGGCTGGTGCCAGCAACTGGTGTGAGCGGGCCAGTACTGTCAACTGGTGTGAGTGGTGGCTGTTGCCCTGATAACTCCTCAGAAGCAGGGGGAGGTGAAGAAGCCCTCAGGGGCGGTTGGGGTCGGCAGCCGCCGCTTGTGCCCACTGACAGTGCCGAGCGATTGGGACCAGCGCCGGGTGCCGGCAGCAGGTAAAAATGTCAGCTCCGGTGCCGGCTGTGGGTGTGAGCACCAGGCGGGACCGCGGTGCATGGGAGCAAAAATTTTCAGTAACCACCAGAGACTCACCCCCTATGACAGCAGCTGGCGCCCTGCCTTGGTCTGGCGCCCCCGCTCACCCACTCCACCATCCCGCCGTGGCCGACATCTGCCATGTTCTGTGCTCTGCTGCCTGCTGCCGGCACCCGCCATGTTCTATGCACACCCCTGGTGATCAGCGCACGTCATAGCAACCTGTTGTTCAGTTGTTCGGGTGTTGGGTTGTTCTGCTGTTCGGTTTATTTGCATATTAGGGTTTTATATGTATAGATTGGTTAAAATGAAATAAAATACAAAAAATGCCATTCCCCAGTCACGCTGGCCATATTTCCAGTGCTCAAGAGCCACACTTGTTAGTAGCTCCCGTCTGGGCAGCACAGAGTAGAATATTTCCTCAGTGTAGAGCATTCTGCTGGACAGGGTCTTTATGACACTCATGGCTGTTTCAAATGGTAGGCTTTGAGGGTAAAGTTTTTAAAAAATATATATTTTTTAATCCTCACGCAAGGAGATTTTTCCATTGATTTTTGGAGAGTGGAAGAGATTAGGAGAGGCAGAGAAATATCGATGTGAGAGAAACACATGGATTGGTTGTCTCTTGCATGTGCCCTGACCAGGGTCAGGGCTGGGCAGGCCTGCAACTGAGGTAGAATCCAACCCTAGACCTCTCAATCCGCAGGCCCAGGTTCTATCCACTGAGCCAAACCAGCTAGGGCTGAGCATGTCTTTTTAAAAAGAAAGAAAAAAATAAAGAAAAGATCCTAAACTTAGATAGTGGTAATTGTTAGATTATTACAACTCTGAAAATAATAAAAAGACACTGAATTGTATATTTTAAAATGGTGGATTTTATAGTATGTGAATTATATCTCAATAAAGCTGTTATTAAAAATAAAAGAAAAAGGTTAAAAAATAAAATAAAATAAAATATATTTTTTATTGATTTCAGAGAGGAAGGGAGAGGGAGAGGGAGAGAGAGATAGAAACATCAATGATGAGAGAAAATCATTGATCGGCTGCCTCCTGCATGTCCCACACTGGGGCTCAGAATCAAGCCACTGAACCTGTATCTCCTGGTTTATAGGTCTGTGCTCAACCACTGAGCCACACTGGCCAGGCTGAGGGTAAAGTTTTGATGCTTTTACCCTCCCTAGTCTGTGAGCTCCACAAGGGCTCCAGCTGTCCTCATCCTGCTGCTTGCTTTCCCCATATAATGGGGGCTCAATAACTCTGCTGAGTGAATGAATGAATTCCTCCCAGCTCTTAGCTTTATTGTTGTGCCTCATTGACCAGCAGACCTTCTGGGAAAGGAGGGGCTGGACAGTCCATGCTCTCACCCAAGTCCCATCAACATTCTAGTCGGATACCTTAGCAGTTCCCTAATTCTTTCACCACCACCATCTGGGATTCTTTAACCTTTCCCACTGGGCTTGACCCCTCAGCATTCATTGCCTCCCTGTGGAAAGGTCGACTGGGATTGGACTGGACCTGTGTGGTGGGCACTGGAGACTTCCAGGCCTGCACCACCCCTTCCCTCGGGTGGAGCTGGGAGAGGGGGATTGACTTACATCTTGCAGCTGAGCCCCCTGCTGCTGCTGAAGAAAGCGGCCTGGCCTGAAGCCAACTTGTCCTGGGGAACTGCTGTACTCAGTGACTCCCCCAGTTTGGGACAACTCTGTGGGCGTCCAAGTTCCTGCCTGGGGTGGGGGCCTTCAGAGAGCATTGCTGAGAGGGTCTCACAGCTGACCTGCCCCCTGGGCTCCGCCGTAGGGGTAGCAACCCAGATCTCCCCACTAAACTCACATCGAATGCACATCTCCTTAGAACCTACTTCCTGGTAAGCTCAACTCCCAACAGCCGGATTTATAATTGAAAATCGGCAGCTTTAGTGTTTTGCAGGAAGAGGTTTTTTAATTTGACTTGTTGGTCCAGGGGTTTCCCCTGCATTTTACCCCGTGTTCTCAAAGCTGAGATGGCTCTTTAGTTTAATTTTCATAAAATGAAAGTTTGGTGACTTATTTCATTCACTATGTTGTTCCAATGCTCCATTCTCTCCAATAGATCCATCTCATGAATGAATGAAGAGAATACCTTCACTGGTTCATTATATTGAACTTGTACTTGGTAAAGTATTAGTTTCAACCACGTTTTTCTCTCGGTAAACAGTAGGCGAGACTTAGGTGCTGTTACTTTAGT
The DNA here is from genome assembly GCF_000412655.1 of Myotis brandtii. Classification (NCBI taxonomy): domain Eukaryota; kingdom Metazoa; phylum Chordata; class Mammalia; order Chiroptera; family Vespertilionidae; genus Myotis; species Myotis brandtii. The sequence continues at coordinate 428,742 of NW_005355862.1, read as the reverse complement.
TTGTACTTTGCTTGAAAGGCTCGATTTCAGCTCTTCCCTGTGGTTGTCTGCTTACACCGACCACGGAAGGCTTCGGCCAGGGGCCAGGAAGATGCTTTCAGCTCTGGGTTTCATCCCCTTGAATCCCGCCCACTCACTGAGAGGAAACCATTTTTCCCCCAGAACTGTCAATTTCAGTGGGTGACTGCGAATTTCTGGGGAACATTTGTAAAATAAATGGAGTTTACAGAAGGTACATATACTGACTGGCAGATGTTTCAAGAATGATTAAAGATTTAGAAAGAAGTACATTTCCCCAGGGCTGCTGGACTACCTTTTAATGAGATTGACAGTTTTACATATGGGACTGAAAAAGTTCTTTTTCATACAGAAATACATTTCTAAAGTTAAATCCATCAGAGAGAGATGGATACAGTATAAAGTAGATAAAGTGTGTGTGGAGATTGGACATTTTACTGGTGTTTAACTGTGAAGCTTATTTTTCGGAGATAGATGAAGTTGAATATGTCAGAGATGAAAAAACTCCTTTTGTTAGACTAATTATTCTAATGCTCATTCAAATAATGGGCCAGCTTCCGCAAGTCAAGGTCATTCATCCTGGGGAATTTGTAATTGTGATTTGAGATGGGCATTAGGTATATGAAGTTAGAAGTGAGCAATTCTTCATTTTCTCTTCTACAGATGAAAACTGAGCAAATGATTGGCATATAAGTTGGGGAAAGGACTAACAGGAGAATATAAGAGTTATTAAAAATATTTCTTGCCCTGGCTGGCATGCTCAGTGGTTAGAGCATCAGCCTGTGCACCGGAGGGTCACGGGTTCGATTCCTGGTTAAGGGTGCATACCTGGGTTTCAGGTTCTGTCCCCGCCCCTTTTGGGGGCGCTTGTGGGAGGCAACCAATCGATGTGTCTCTCTCACATCAATGTTTCTCACTCTCCCCTCCTCTCCCTCCCTTAAGAAAATATTTCTAACTATCCTTTGACATAGAGAGGCATGCAAGTGAAGGTTATATTAAATTTAAGGGATAACATAAAAAAGAATAATATCTGTCCAAGTTTGAAACCAGAAAAGAGAGACTAGTGCCAGAATAAATACTCAGCGTGCATAGAGATTTGATATGAACTCATCTGATCCCTGTATGTTACTGCTGGGGAAACTGAGGCCAAGAGAGATTCCATGACATCGCCAAGGCTCGGCCCCTTAGAAGTTATGTTTTTAAGCTGTGAAGACTAAGCGCATTGAGCTGTGAGAGGTGGCAGGCAGGTCTCCACATGCCATTGACCTTCTGCAGTTTGGCCGGGTCACTTCCTCTCCTGCTTTGTTTCCCAGTTCAGTGGGTGTCAGTAATCATGGATCTGTCTCATGGGGACACTGGAAAACTGGAATAAAAGAATTGACAGTGCATGTCCGAGTCCCTAGGTGACCCCTGCAGCTGGAGCCCAGGGCTGGTGTTGTTCACCTGGATTCTTAAGCCAAGAACGCCACCAGGAACGTAGGGACCTGGACGAGTCAGTGAGCAAACACCACAAACCAAGAGATGGGGAAACTGCCCCATGGGTGACCAAGGCTACACTTGTCAGTTTAAAGTATCAGTTTAGGCCCTGCCTGGGTAGCTCAGTGGGTAGAGTGTTGTCCCCATATGCCAAGGTTGCAGGTTCAATCCCTGGTCAGGACACATACAAGAATCAACCAATGAGTACATAAATAAGCGAGACAACAAATCAATCTTTCTCTCTCTCTAAAAATCAATTTAAAAAAATGAACAGGAAGGAGTGGAAAGTTGAAAGATGTTATAGTCTGTTGTAAGGTGAAAAATCACCCTCAGAGTGCAAAGCCTTTAGGTTTGCTCTCCTCTACATTACTCCTCTGCTATACCTTCTTGAAACTAGTCCTGATGTATTGTGAAGTGTGAGAAAAGCAAGTGACATAAAGAAGAGGGATTTTGGCATGAATGTGTTCACGTCTATATTTCTGCACGGGTACGAAAAATGAAAAAATGAAGATTGCTGGTAGTAACTATTGTAAGTAACTACTTTCTTCTAAGAAGTAGGATTGATGGAGGGGTGAGGGGCAAGGTCATTTGCTTTTTTATGTGCTTTTGTATTTATCTATCTGTCTGTTTATTTATTTTACCATGATCATGCCTATATTTTGTAAAACAATAAAAAAAGTATAACCCTGATTGGCCAGAGACAAAGAACAGCAATTGAGAGATAAGACTTGCTAATGAATTCATTATATTTAAAACATACTGAAAAATCTATTCTCTGTATGATAAAGGTAATACTTGTATATTGTGTTACTCTGAAAACCTGGTCCAATAATATCATCGGATCATTTCTCTTACGTATCTGTTGGCACTTAGGAGAGCAGCAGGTCATGTTGCTGCTCATCCACATGTAAACTCATTCGTCATTTTCATGACATAGTTTCCTTTGCAGGAGAGGTAGCTAGGCACGTGGCTGTGCACCTTAGCATAATTAGTCTCAAAAACATTGTAAGACATCCTCACAATTAGAATGAAATACATTTCCCTTTAGTGACCATTACTGACGTTTGAGTAAGAGCATCGATAGCTCAGGTTGTCAGCAGCATGTCTCTCCCTGTTGTAAATTAGAGGACGAAGAGGTCACTACAAATCATCTTAAGTTTATCAGGGAAGCAGCAGCAGCTGCAGTTTGTCAAGAGAGAAGAATGGGGTTTGGATTCAGAGGCTCAAATGCTTAAACATGGCAGTTTCAGCAATGAGAGACAGTGGTCATCTGGGGCCCTAGTGGACACCTAGGGCCGGTCTGCTGCTGCTGCGGGGCTGTGGCACTGGGAGCCAGTGCTAGTGGAATGATGGCCAGGTGGCCATCACCACTGACATGGTCTCTTTGGCCAATTTAAAGGGACCTCTGTCTACATTAGTACAATGAAGACACAGAGAGATTAAGTAATTCTAAGGGCACACAACAAGACACACACATCTGTTTCTGTGGTTAACCGCATCACTTAACTAAGTGGCCATGTAGCATAATGGTTAAATCTGGGTTTGAATTCAGTCTCAGCCCCTTATGATGTCCTGTCATTGCCCTTATTTTATAGATGAAGGAGTTGGGGCTTAGAGGAGATGCATGACTTACTCATGGCCCAGGGACAAACAGGAGCAGCTACGGGTTCTGATCACGCCTTCCTCTATTGTAATCATGCAGGCCTCTACATCCAATCCTTGTAATTTTCATGTTAGTAACAGGGCTAACTGGATACCTTGAATTCCTACTGTAGGCTTGCTTTCAGAAAATAGACTAATAGAATAACTCTAGGTTCTATAAATAGAATCTTTAGACCAAGATTTAATTTAATTGTAATCTCATAGCCGAGATTACTTCATTGAATACAGTCAACTGAATTTGAACACAGGATACAGAATACGGAAAACCATGCTGATGTCAATAATATTTATTATAGTATATCTCTTTCCACTTTCCCCTACCTATCTGACATTTTGCATGCTTGCAGTTATTACATATTTACAGTGTCATATCCCGTGTTTTAAAATATATTGTATTATATTGTAAAATTTTCCCAAATGATTTCAGAATCTTCAAAACCATAATTTTGAAGTCTGTGATATTCCATTGCGTAGGAACATGATTTGCTTGGCAGTTAAAACAATTAAATTGTTTCTAGTTATAAATGACAATTGGGCCTGTAACTTTGACAGTGGTTTGGATTGCTCCCTTACAGTGGATGTGATTATGATGCTAAAGAATTAGAATATTTTTATGACCCTCCATGTACATCTTGAATTAACTTCCCCAAGGGCCACAGCAACTGACACTGGTGTCCTCAAGGCCTGATGGGAAAGGCCAGTGTCTCGGTGAGAAACCTGGCCGCAGGCCACGGAGGAAGCTGAGTTCTGTGTGTTTGGCAGAACACTCCTTATAGAGTTTGCCCATTCACTGCTTATAGAGTTTGGCTTCAGGTTCCAATAAGTAATAAAACGAAGTTATACCTACAGTCTTCAGTGTACATTTCAGCCCTTAGCATGAAGATATATACAGTGTTTTGTGACTTTCAGGATTTAGACCCTCTGTAAATTCTTGAAATGTCTTAGGAATCTCATTATAAAAGAGGAAAATTAACTATGCTGTCGGCAGTGGTGAGCTGCATGGCCTTCAGTACATTAACCAGCGCTGTCCACCGACTTCAATGAGCATTTGTTACAAAACTGCAAGAGGACTGGTGCTATTTGTTTCTGAATTTTGAGCAAATTTTAGTTCCTTGGGTAATGCTCTGATTCCAGTTGCCTTGCTATTACTCACTAAGAGTGGGCAGCACTGAGCTTGGTTTTGTGGTTTCTGCTCTTTATTAACTACTAGAGGCCCAGTGCACAAATTCGTGCATGGGTCGGGTCTGGCTGGCCCGCCCTGATCGAGGTCGATTGGGGCCAGGCTGGCGGGGGAGGGAGGGGCCACAGGAGGTTGCTGATAGAGCAGCGATACCTACTGCGGAGCTGGGAAAGGTAATAATGAGAGGAGGCCCTCTGTTCAGTAGGTTCGGTCCTCTGGCTCTTAGTGGTGTGCACAGAGCCCATCAGAAACCACATTAGCAGTTGGGACCTGTTTAATCATTATTCCTGTCACCGAGTTGTTCTGTGGTTTCCAGCATCTCCTGCACTTACCGTTCACTTGTGAGTTCACCCATCCCCTGGATTCATTGGTTCAGCACCTTTGTGTTGAGTCCTGGACACTAACAGATAATTGATGGATCCAAATAAGCTAGGAATATACTAATGATCAATGCAGACACTTAGTAATCTTATATTACTGCCACAATTGTATGGTACTTGATTTAAAAAATTTGTAGCTGTTTTCTTGGCTCAAAAGTCAAGAAGTAAAAGTTAAAAAGGATATGCAGCAAAAATTCTCTCATTCCTCTCCTTATAGCCGTTGAGTATTATCCAAATAGAGCATCAGTGTTGAGTTATTTATGTATTTTTTCAGCTATATGTCAGGCATATACCAACATTACACATGTGCATATACAGAAATGTTTGCGTATACATTATGTATGTGCCTTGTTTTCCCCCACATAAACTTTTTTGACATTAAAAATCTTTTTTCAATTACAGTTTCCTTTCAGTATTTTGCATTAGTTTCAGGTGTACAATATATCGTTAGACAATCATATACTTTACAAAGTGTTTCTCCCAACATTTCCAGTATCCACTTGGCACCTACATAGTCATCGCACCCACGTATACTTTTATGCAATGACCGAGACCCTCTGTAAATTCTTGAAATGTCTTAGGAATCTCATTATAAAAGAGGAAAATTAACTATGCTGTCGGCAGTGGTGAGCTGCATGGCCTTCAGTACATTAACCAGCGCTGTCCACCGACTTCAATGAGCATTTGGTTCCATTTGTTCTGAAACTGGAAGAGGACTGGTGCTATTTATTTCTGAATTTTGAGCAAATTTTAGTTCCTTGGGTAATGCTCTGATTCCAGTTGCCTTGCTATTACTCACTAAGAGTGGGCAGCACTGAGCTTGGTTTTGTGGTTTCTGCTCTTTATTAACTACTAGAGGCCCAGTGCACAAATTCGTGCATGGGTCGGGTCTGGCTGGCCCGCCCTGATCGAGGTCGATTGGGGCCAGGCTGGCGGGGGAGGGAGGGGCCACAGGAGGTTGGCCGGCCTGCTCCAGCCCTGATTGGGCCGGCCACAGTGCACGTCATAGCAATGAGTTGTTCCAGTCCTTCTGGTTGTTCTGGTCGTTCTGGTCATTCTGGTCGATCGGGTCGCTTGGCTTTTATATATATAGATACTCCGCTGATAGAGCAGCGATACCTGCTGCGGAGCTGGGAAAGGTAATAATGAGAGCAGGCCCTCTGTTCAGTAGGTTCGGTCCTCTGGCTCTTAGTGGTGTGCACAGAGCCCATCAGAAACCACATTAGCAGTTGGGACCTGTTTAATCATTATTCCTGTCACCGAGTTGTTCTGTGGTTTCCAGCATCTCCTGCACTTACCGTTCACTTGCGAGTTCACCCATCCCCTGGGCTCATTGGTTCAGCACTTTTGTGTTGAGTCCTGGACACTAACAGATAATTGATGGATCTAAATAAGCTGGGAATATACTAATGATCAATGCAGACACTTAGTAATCTTATATTACTGCCACAATTGTATGGTACTTGATTTAAAAAATTTGTAGCTGTTTTCTTGGCTCAAAAGTCAAGAAGTAAAAGTTAAAAAGGATATGCAGCAAAAATTTTCTCATTCCTCTCCTTATAGCCGTTGAGTATTATCCAAATAGAGCATCAGTGTTGAGTTATTTATGTATTTTTTCAGCTATATGTCAGGCATATACCAACATTACACATGTGCATATACAGAAATGTTTGCGTATACATTATGTATGTGCCTTGTTTTCCCCCACATAAACTTTTTTGACATTAAAAATCTTTTTTCAATTACAGTTTCCTTTCA
>NW_005355862.1:408657-421759 GCF_000412655.1 Myotis brandtii | reverse complement strand
TGATCCCCCTGAATGTGAATGCAGTGCTTTGCCGATGGCTCCAGCTATCAATTATGCTACTGTTATTAGTCCAAACTCATTATGCGGGTTCACAGAGCCCAGGATAATTTCTGTCACTACTTCTCTATTTCCATATCCGCATTACAACCAAGCACACGACATGGTCTACAGTGGTCAACGGGCAGCTTTATTCTTCCACAGAAATATCCTTATTTGGCCGAAGAGCTGAAACCTGTAAAAGTATTAGCATTTGCAGTCAAACCTTTATAGAACCAGCTTAAAGAGGCACGACCCTACCCCTCCCTGCTTTATATTATTGTCCTGAACAAAATAAGTTGATTATACAATTGCCAGGCTGGCGGGGGAGGGAGGGGCCACAGGAGGTTGCTGATAGAGCAGCGATACCTACTGCGGAGCTGGGAAAGGTAATAATGAGAGGAGGCCCTCTGTTCAGTAGGTTCGGTCCTCTGGCTCTTAGTGGTGTGCACAGAGCCCATCAGAAACCACATTAGCAGTTGGGACCTGTTTAATCATTATTCCTGTCACCGAGTTGTTCTGTGGTTTCCAGCATCTCCTGCACTTACCGTTCACTTGTGAGTTCACCCATCCCCTGGATTCATTGGTTCAGCACCTTTGTGTTGAGTCCTGGACACTAACAGATAATTGATGGATCCAAATAAGCTAGGAATATACTAATGATCAATGCAGACACTTAGTAATCTTATATTACTGCCACAATTGTATGGTACTTGATTTAAAAAATTTGTAGCTGTTTTCTTGGCTCAAAAGTCAAGAAGTAAAAGTTAAAAAGGATATGCAGCAAAAATTCTCTCATTCCTCTCCTTATAGCCGTTGAGTATTATCCAAATAGAGCATCAGTGTTGAGTTATTTATGTATTTTTTCAGCTATATGTCAGGCATATACCAACATTACACATGTGCATATACAGAAATGTTTGCGTATACATTATGTATGTGCCTTGTTTTCCCCCACATAAACTTTTTTGACATTAAAAATCTTTTTTCAATTACAGTTTCCTTTCAATATTTTGCATTAGTTTCAGGTGTACAATATAGCATTAGACAATCATATACTTTACAAAGTGTTTCCCCCAATATTTCCAATATCCACTTGGCACCTACATAGTCATCACACCCACGTATACTTTTATGCAATGACCAGAAGGAAAGGTGTGGACACGTGGGGAGGAGTACTCCAGGCAGACAATGTGGTACAAATGACAAAGGAGTGTGGGTGCTGGGCGTGTGCAGGGACCAACAGCAAGACCAGGGGACCCATCGCAGAGTGAGTGATGGGTAGTGGAAGCAGTCGGGGGGTCTCCAGGACACACTGATCCCCCTGAATGTGAATGCAGTGCTTTGCCGATGGCTCCAGCTATCAATTATGCTACTGTTATTAGTCCAAACTCATTATGCGGGTTCACAGAGCCCAGGATAATTTCTGTCACTACTTCTCTATTTCCACATCCGCATGACAACCAAGCACTCCGACATGGTCTACAGTGGTCATCGGGCGGCTTTCTTTTTCCACAGAAATATCCTTATTTGGCCGAAGGGCTGAAACCTATAAAAATATTAGCGTTTGCAGGCAAACCTTTATAGAACCAGCTTAAAGAGGCATGACCCTACCCCTCCCTGCTTTATATTATTGTCTTGAACAAAATCGGTTGATTATACAATGTATGCAGTTCACTGGGACCATGACTCTTAGACATTTAGTGTAATTTAGCTGCATCAGGGCAAACACCAGCACCTGCAAAGTGACACCCAAAAGTGTCAGTGAGCAAGTTATCAAGGTCAACGGTAATTCCAAATCCACTTGATTTGCTCTGAAAATGAGACCCAGCTTCTGTTTGCTCAGTCTGACCACCATCTCTCAGAACAATGCCTAGCACACTGAGTCAATAGTCAGTTATGTTCATTGTTGTTATTGCCATTGGGGTTATCACCTACTATGTGTTAGCCCTGGAGAAACAGCCATGAATGAGTTCTCCTTCCTGTCTCATTGTGCTGATGGGGAGACAGCTAAATACTGGGGGAGTTGATGTTTGGTCTCGGGTCTGGGCAGTACAGCTTTGAAGAAGTTACATGGACTTTGCCTGGGTCCAAATCACGATTTCTATGAAATTAATCATGCACAGCTTACTTAACCTCTATAATCCTGTCTTTGTCTATAAAATAGATACATTAACTCTACTTTTATAATGCATCTAAATGATCAGTAAACATAAGCTTAGTGTAACAGGTGCTATAAAGGCAATCATTCGTTTCACAAATATTTGTTGAGTATTGCCATGTGCCAGGAACTTGGATGGCATAGTATGAATAAGACAGGTAAATACCCCTGCCTTCAATGAGATCCTGAATGGCTGAGGTAGGGAATGAATTTTAAATGAATGAAAATAGGTTGAGCTAAGAATTCCATGGAAAATGAAATATATTCTATAGCTACTCTGTCCAATAGAAATTGAACGTGAGCTGCACTTGTGAGCCATGTATGCAATTTTAATTTTCTGGCAGGCACATTAAAAAATTAAACTGAAATTAACAATGGTATATTTTATTTAATCCAATATATCCAAGATGTTATCATTTAAACATATATCATAAAAATTATTAATAAGACATTTTGCATCCCTTTTTCCACCAAGTCTTTAATATCTGGTGTTTTATTTATTACAGCATATTGCACTTCAGTCTAGCCACCTTTCAAGGGCTCGAAAGCTACTGTGGCTGATGGCCACCATATTGAACATCTCAGTTTCTATGAAATTAATCATGCACAGCTTACTTAACCTCTATAATCCTGTCTTTGTCTATAAAATAGATACATTAACTCTACTTTTATAATGCATCTAAATGATCAGTAAACATAAGCTTAGTGTAACAGGTGCTATAAAGGCAATCATTCGTTTCACAAATATTTGTTGAGTATTGCCATGTGCCAGGAACTTGGATGGCATAGTATGAATAAGACAGGTAAATACCCCTGCCTTCAATGAGATCCTGAATGGCTGAGGTAGGGAATGAATTTTAAATGAATGAAAATAGTAGGTTGAGCTAAGAATTCCATGGAAAATGAAATATATTCTATAGCTACTCTGTCCAATAGAAATTGAACGTGAGCTGCACTTGTGAGCCACGTATGCAATTTTAAATTTTCTGGCAGGCACATTAAAAAATTAAACTGAAATTAACAATGGTATATTTTATTTAATCCAATATATCCAAGATGTTATCATTTAAACATATATCATAAAAATTATTAATAAGACATTTTGCATCCCTTTTTCCACCAAGTCTTTAATATCTGGTGTTTTATTTATTACAGCATATTGCACTTCAGTCTAGCCACCTTTCAAGGGCTCGAAAGCTACTGTGGCTGATGGCCACCATATTGAACATCTCAGGTCTAGAGTTTCTGGAGTCTGCTTGACACTGAGTGGTCAGAAAGAGCTGAGACCTTATGTTCAGAAGGCCCCAGCCCTGCAGACTTGTGGGAAGCCCTGTTTGTAGAAGATCCTGTGGCAACTGAGAACAACCCAATCAGGCCAGTCGGTCCTGAGGACAAAGGGGATCGTCGTATGAGGTTGGAGAGCTCCCCGGGCCGGGTGCTGTAGGAATTTAGCTCTCATACCCAGGAGGGTGGGTGAATCCTAAGTGTGTTGGGAATCAGTGGGGGGGTTAGTAGGAAGTGGTCTGATTAAGCTGTCATAGAGTGATGTGATCGTTCTGTGATGAGAGCAGAATGCTAAGAGGCAAGCATGGGAGCAGAAAGCCATTGGTGATACATCAGTCCAGCTTTGTAGGGTCCAGCTCGGAGGAAGTGTGTCATAAAGAGGATTATCCAGGCACAGGTGGGTTGAGATGGTAAGACACAGAGGGTGTTTAGACCCATAGTCTTCCAACTTTTCTGATTACATAAGTCATTCAATTAAGAAGAAGCAACTGCTAACATCTTTACATTTAATTATTCATTATACACGTGCTCTACTATTAATCCATATATTACAGTGTCAGATTTTACTAAACTTGTTTTCTTATTTATTCCAGATGCACACACAAGTAAATACAAGTTTTATTATATTTTTTCTGCATGTCACTGCATCCTATTTTGAAAATTTCTGCTCTAGACAGAGGGAATTACACGGGCAGAGATCAGAAGATGTAACAAACCACGACCCACGTGGGGAACGGCAGTAGCTCCACGCATCTGGGGACAGGCGTGTAAGGAGGCAGATGGGTGGGGTGATGGTTCAGAGCTGTTTCTGGAGCTCAGTCCTAGGAGCTGATAGGCTGTGGGAAGGATTTTGATGTATTTCTGTATGTGATGGGAAGCCATTGGTGGGTTTTAATCCAGTGTTTGGAAAGGGTTTTACCTTCAATGTCTCATCCTATTTGTCGATGGGTGGGGTGATGGTTCAGAGCTGTTTCTGGAGCTGAGTCCTAGGAGCTGATAGGCTGTGTGAAGGATTTTGATGTATTTCTGTATGTGACGGGAAGCCATTGGTGGGTTTTAATCCAGTGTTTTAGAAAGGGTTTTACCTTCAATGTCTCATCCTATTTGTATTCAACACATACAAAGCAAGAGCAGATGACGGGGTTTAAAGCAAGGTGGTGAGGGAGCATTTATTATTGGCTAGAAGGTTCTTCTTGCCTCCTCTCTACTTTCTCTAGTTCAATTCTGTAAGTTGAAAACTCCTGCTGGTAAGACCATGGCTTTGATGGAGGAGAGAAATTTCATTCCAACTCACCTTGACCCCTTCCTCCACCTCGGCAGGAGAAAAACTAATTCAATAAAAACCACCCAGTTATATCGAGACAGAAATATCCACTGGGAAGTGTTTTTTTAAAATATATTTTTATTGATTTCAGAGAGGAATAGAGAGAGAGATGGAAACATCAGTGATGAGAGATGGCTTTGATGGAGGAGAGAAATTTCATTCCAACTCACCTTGACCCCTTCCTCCACCTCGGCAGGAGAAAAACTAATTCAATAAAAACCACCCAGTTATATCGAGACAGAAATATCCACTGGGAAGTGTTTTTTTAAAATATATTTTTATTGATTTCAGAGAGGAATAGAGAGAGCGATGGAAACATCAATGATGAGAGTCATTGATTGGCTGCTTTCTGCACGCTCCCCCACTGGGGATGGAGCCCACCACCCCAGCATGTGCCCTGACTGGGAATCCAGTGGTGATCTCCAGGTTCATAGGTCGATGCTCAATCACTGAGTTACTCCAGCTGGGCCCACTGGGAGCTTTTGGACAAGAGTGTGGACACTGTAAAATACCAATTCCTTTTTCTTTTACTAGCATTTTTTTGTTCATTTGCACAAATTTTTCTAGAAACAACACTGCTATAAGAAACCGAGCTATTTCTTTTTCTTTGTTGTAGAGTCTTTTCTCCCTTTCTTCATTAATTAGGCTGGCTGGCCGTGGAAGGGGCTGTTTCTCTACCCACAGATGCTCAATAATTAACACTTTATACTGAATCTTAAAATGTATGTACGTGAACTAACATAACATTTTTATAACAGCCTGTTTTAAGCTTTGGACTTGTATAATTTATAGCTTCTTATTGGAACTAAAGAGAAAATAAGCCCTCCCGTGTTCATTTTCTAGTCACGGTTAAGGAGGTGTTGTTTTCACTGCTAATCCCTTTAATCCACAGCCAGAGATGTCTACTGAGAAAATCACTTTATAATAACGGCTAATTGGAAAAACTGACAATATTGTTGGAATATGGAGAGAAATAGCCTGTGGGCTTTCGAAATGGATTCAGCACAGGAACCATGGCCTAGTTTGAAAGAGAACATTTTTCCTTCCTTTTCTGCGGAATCCAGGTAGCCCATTCCCCTCTGCTTTGCTGGAGTTCACGTACATGGCCCAGGGTCACGTTGGATTGGAAAGCTGCCTCAGGCTTTGTGTGCTCACTGGGCCAGCATCGCTGTGCCTGCGAGGCCTCGGGAGCACACCCATCTACAAATTCATCCGCATGATTTCTCTCTGGGGCTTCTGGACTGGAAAAAGCAGCCCGTTAGAAGGGGATGAGCTGGAGGGTTCAGCAAGGCTGGCCTGGTCAACACATCGTGCTCAACTTGACAAGCAGAATAGCTTTGTGTCTGAGGATAGTCAGGGCCACCAGACTCCCCCTCCACCAATAACAACAGCAATCATAGGAAGAGCTACCACTTAGCGGATATTTTCTATGTGCTCAATCCTGAGCGAGGCTTTTTCATGAGGCCTGGCCATGACCTTGGAGCTGGTAGCATCACTTAGGAGGATGGGAGTGCCTTTCCTGGGGTCACATGTTTCCTGGGTATGAATGCTGCCTCGACCACCTCCTAGCTACGTGACTGTGGAGGATGGCCTAGCTCAGTGATGGTGAAACTTTTGAGCTCGGCGTGTCAGCATTTTGAAAAACCCTAACTTAACTCTGGTGCCATGTCACATATAGAAATTTTTTGATACTTGCAACCATAGTAAAACAAAGACTTATATTTTTGATATTTATTTTATATATTTAAATGCCATTTAACAAAGAAAAATCAACCAAAAAAAATGAGTTCGCGTGTCACCTCTGACACGTGTGTCATAGGTTCGTCATCACTGGCCTAGCTCCTGAGGGCTTATGCTTCCCCATCTTTACGATGCTAACAACCATCTAGAGCTGCTATGTGAATGAAGCAGAGCACTATAGTGCCTGGTACGTAGTAGGGGCTCAGTAAAAGTTGTTGACTTTGCTTGACTAATGAAGACATTTAGGATTAGGGAGGTAAGGTAACCTAACTTGTCCATGCTCACACAACCAATATTTCCTCTGCCCTTACCAGAGGACGAAGCCAAAGAAGGTAGAGTAGAAAAGGCAGCAGGTGTCTGATAACTTAAAAAATGGTTTTTCCAGTATGTTAGTGGGTTATCCACAGTTCCCTGGGGAGTTCAACAGCTGTAGGCTTGGTCTCGATAGCTGTTGACCAACTATAGGGAAAGATTCATAGCTGTCAGTTACGTGTAAATGGCAGAAAATCTAATTTTAAAAAAAAGGTATTGGCTCATAAGATTCAAAGGCCCAAAAGTGCATCTCGCTTGAGGGATGACTTGTCCCCAGAGGCCGGCTGACATGGGTGGGAACTGACTCTCCCTCGGGCAGCCTCTTCTTCTTGAGGTTGTAGATGATTGTAGCAGTTTCACAATTCTTACCCTTTCAGATTCTTACCCAGTGGGGCAGAAAAAGAGTCTTTCTTTCTCCTAACAGCTGAAGAAACCTTCTGAGCTCTCACTGGCTAGTTTTGGGTCATATGTCCATCATTGAACCAATCATGTGGCCCAGAGGCTGGGGTAGGCGAGTTGGCCTGGGGGAGTCAGACTGCACTCTTGACCGGAGGCTGGGGCACCTCACACACAGCAGGCAGCCAGGGCTCCACTGTGGGAGTCAGTGCTGCTTCCCGGTGGGAGTGAACAGAGGCCACACACAGAAGAAACCCACTGGTTCCTGGTAAACAGCCTTCAGAGGAGGTGCTTTTTTACTCCTCTTCCTGTTCCCTTGAACTTTTTTTTTTTCCTGCAGATTATACTTATTCAGAGAACAAAGGCAAAGCAAACAAATAAACACAAAGATTCATCACCTTCAAGGGGAAACAGCCAATTGTAATGCAGCATTGTATGTTTTCTGCTGGCCCCTGAATATTGTGTGCACCCCTGGTACTCAGATCATCATGATGGTTCATGGTGACCCCCAGAAACTCAAAAGGAACTGATTGACCTGGACAGTTAGAGTTTGTGAAAGATCTGAATTGTGAATTTCCTCGTTTTGGGGGTCAATTTGGGAAGTTGATTGTGCCATTTACACTCTATTCAACAATTGTAACAGCAGTCAATGCTTTAAGTATAGGCTCGCTAATTCCTTTTTTAAAAAATAAATTTTTAAAAAATATTTTTATTGATTTCAGAGAAGAAGGGAGAGGGAGAGAGAGATAGAAACATCAATGATAAGAGAGAATAATTGATTGGCTGCCTCCCGCCCTACTGGGGTTCGAGCCCGAAACCCAGGCATGTGCCCTTGGCTAGAATCGAATCTGGGACCCTTCAGTCTGCAGGGCGACGCTCTAGCTACTGAGCCAAACCAGCTAGGGCCTAGCTAATTCTTTACCTTTGGGACATGAGGGCGGTAAAAACTGGGTTTGGTAAGAAAGTGTAGCATTTTTAATAGTATTCTTTTATTTGAAACTCTGCTCTTTGCTATTTTAACAAATACAATTTTTTAAAAGAAATTTGCTACAAAAGATGAATTCCATTTCCGTGATGTACACCAGAGTCTGCCCCATAGCAAAGCTTCTGCTATTAAGAAGGTATAAATTGACTTTTTATAATGAGCTTCTGCCCCATTGGTAGGTAAAATGAAAAGAAATAAGAAGTTAAACAACAAGCAGGAAGTCCGCCTCCTGGGACAGGTTCATAACCACACTCGATTTTAGATTTGATTAGACAAAGTAAAGAGCAGAGAAGTCAGTAAAATTCCTTGGTTCCAAATCTTAAAACTGGTTAGCATCTGAAGTAAGAATGGCCTGCAGGGTTTGGGAAGTCTAACCCCGCTCTTACCACTACTTAACTAGCTGTGGACTAGTACCAGTCCCTGGGAATGGACGAAACTGCTCCTTTTCATTGTTCATCATGACCTTCCGGTCACTGGCTGACCTTTTGAATCTGTCCTTTCACTTCCATGTCACTGACAAACACTTCAGTCCCAGAGGTGTCACGGTGTAGATGACATATATGCTTTGGTTTCAGAAACACATGCTCAGGTCCCATCTCTGCCACTTCTCTCTCTCACTGAGTGACCTCACCTGGGACGCTCAGCTCTGTAAAGTGGGAATAGCCGTGGCACCTCGCCAGCAGGGCTGTTGTGAGAATTATGGGATTAATGGGCATTTGACAGATGACTGCCACGGAATTGGTGCTCTAAAATGAGCTGTGATTGTGGAAGGCATTATTCAGAAGAGTCAAAACCTCAAATGCCCTTGGGACAAGTTGCCACTAAATAGGAGAAGAAGGCTGGTTACGGATTGCGGTGGAATGACTTTTGCCCTGTCTCTTATCCAGTCTAGGGACCCAGCTCTGCTAGCTCTTCCAATTACTAAAGCAATACTGGGCTCTGATTGTATGTGACACTTGTTGATGAAGTGTGGGTTCACTTATTTTTTTAAATGCTCTGTGGGAAGCTACCCCTTCCTATCCATTCATGGGCTGCCATTTTGCCAGCATTGATCATTCATGTACTTCACTTATTCATTCAACAAACGATGGAAAGGTTGAAGGTAATTCAGAGTTGAGTCACAAAAAGGACTGGAGAACAAGACTTTCAAAGGAAGAGAAAAGACACTGAGATTATTAGTGTGGAGAAAGGTGGGCAGTGAGCTAATTAATAGTTTTCAAATACATGAAGGAAATTTAAACAGTTGATGGGGACTGTTCTTTGTCTTATAGAGAATAGTACACAAAGAAAATGGGTTCATTTTGAAGGAGAACAATTATGAATAAATATGAGGCACATTTTCTGGACAGGGACGGGGACTGATGGAATTTTAGGTAGAATCGAGGGCGTAGGAAAGGCGTGGACACTTATTTTGTAAAGTCTTTTAGCATAGGACAACTTTTCACAGGGATCTCTTTATATTTTGGATGACCTTGGAGTGACCTCCAGCCCCATCTGGAATTCTGAGGCTGTGATGACTTCAGTAGCTGCACCCCACTTTCCAACTCCCTGCTCCCTGCAGGGTGCAGTCCAGGGAAGGGCTGAGCAGTCCGTGGACTTGGGCTTCTGATTCCTTGAGAGAGCGATTACCCTCATGGGCCACAACCGCCCCTGTTAAGGGACACGCGCTTTGAACACGGGGCTCCTTTTGGAGACAGAGAAGTTTCCCTCCAGGAGCCACGTCTCCGGCTTGACTGGTGCCAACTCGCGTTTTCCTCCTCTGTCCTTAGTTGCTTTGAATAATCCTGCGAAGCCTGCTCATCCCCGGCTGTGCTGAGCCGAGGACTCGCCTCTGCCTCTGGTCAGAGGAGTCAGGAGTTCGAGTCCAGGTCCGACTCGGACTCTCAGACCAGGTGGAACTCCAGGAACTCTGGAAGGACAGCCCGTCTTCCTGCTCACTTCTCCTCATTTCCTCTCCTCCTCACTTCAGTTCCACGTGCTTGAAAAATGTCACGCCTAACGGGGTCTTAAGCGTTCTCTTTCCTTCTGCTGGAAAACTTCAGGTTATTTTAAAACCTATGGAGGGTTGCCTAGTAACTGCAGCTTCACTAGCTGTGCAAGAGAAGCTCGCTTTCATTTTTATTTTTGCTACAGACAGGCGGTCAGGGAAGCGCAATGGGAGAAATGAATGAAAATAAGGTGTCTCTTTGGGGCTTGAGGTCACGTAAGTCTGATGTTGGAGGGAACATGTGGCACCGGGTTCCTGTGTGAGACAGTGAAGATCATTTCAAGGAAACTGTATTCTACTCCAGCATTGCTTCTCCGAATAGTCGGAGTGAAGGGTATCCCTCCTTTCCTTCCTGTCTTCCTGGGCTATCAAAACAGAACTCTGCAGACTGGTTTAAACAACAGAAAATTATTCTCTCACACTTTTGGAGGCTGCGAAGTCCAAGGTCTTCTCAATCACCTCCTTAGAGGCTCTGTCTCCATCAGTCACATTGGGGGCTGGGGCTTCAGTGTGTGACTCTGGGGGGAACACAATTCAGTGCATAACAAACACTTCAGGCTCTGAGATATGTTTAGTTATAACTGAATTTATAACTGATTTTACTCCTCTTCTTAATTCTGTTCCTTTTAACCAAGTGGGAAATAATGAACCATTGATCAGGGTGAAACTCTAGTTGAACCATTACCTGTTTGTATGTACTAAGCAGGCCCAACTTTGTAGCTAACTTGTAGAAGACCAGCGTGCTGAACTCCGCAGAGTGGGTTGGGGGTGGTGGGAGCTGCGTGAACTTACAGGACTCAGTGTGCCCTTCCATGTTCAAGGACAGGTTGTGCGCCCCCCCCTCCCTCCTTGGCTCCCTCCCTCCCTCTCTCCATTTTTCTCTGTCTTTCCATTTCTCTCTCTGTCTCTCTGTCTCTCTGTCTCTCTCTCTCTCTAAAGAAGAAAACGGAGGGAAAATGCAGTTTAAGGTAATGGAGCGATGAGTACCTGTGACACAGGAAACCTCGACTCAACTCGTTTAAGCAACATGTATTAGTTGCCATCTCTGAGCCAGGCACATGTACTGAGAATAATACGATGAATAAGACAAGCTAGGTCCCTGCCCCTACACCACGCCTTCCCCAGTCATTAAATCGAATTCTTCTAGAAGGAGAAGGGCCCTGAGCCTTGAAGGGAGTGGTTTCAGGGAAGGCACAATGAAAGAATGGTTTCCCGCCGTCGGGGCTGGCTCCCGTTTCCAGGATGAGGTAGTCACAGTGCATTTCAGGGAAAGCAGCTACCACTAACCTTTCAGAGATGATGGCCTCGTTCTTTCTCCTAAATGCTCTTGGGAGTCTGTTGGGAACACAGCCCTGGGGGGGGATGAGTCATCGGTCCAGCCTTTCTGGGTTTTTTTCATCTGACTTCTGTGTGTGTTCCCTTTATGCCTCATGCCCTGATCAAGGGTCTTCCTCTTTTCTGTGTCTCTCTGACTCTTCCTGGATTTCTACCAGCTGATACCCCCTGAGTCTGATTTGGGAACGTAGGCCGCTGTGGCATTTGATTAACTTTAATTCCGTGAATAATGCACAGCACATTTTCATGGTAGGAAGTTAACACATTACAAACAGACACCAAGGCTAGTGTCCCTCGGCCACAGCCTCCTGCCTTTAGCTCCTCACCAGGGGTAACCATTGCTACCAGTTCTCCTAATATAATTTCAGAGGATAACTAGCATTTGCATAAATATACATATCCCAGGAAATAGAGTTATTTGGTATATGTGTTCCAGAGTGTTCTGCAAGAAATTTTATTTACTTACCTAGAGAGAAACACACGCACATATACAGGTACAATCGGATGGCTGTTGCATCACGGTTTCTGGTGGCATCAATTAAAAACAACACGTATGCCCACTCACAGAGAAGTCGTCAAATAACAATTACTTGTGCATACTGTGGGATTCTATACCATTTTCAAAGAATCAAGGAGAGAGCAAATGAAGTACATATATAGGTGTCCCAAAAATGTATACACATTTTAATAGCTGATAGCTCAATTTTGAAAATGAAGTGCATTTTAATAAACACCGCCTTTATTGTTATTCAAAGTGTGTGTGTACATTTTGAGGGACACCTATATTTTGTTGCTATTGGTTACACAATCTTACTTTGAGATCTTTTTATTTTTAATTTCTTTATTGATTAAGGTATTACATATGTGTCCTTATCCCCCATTACCCCCCACTCAATGCCCTCACCCCCCTGTTGTCTGTGTTCATTGGTTATGCTAATATGCATGCATACAAGTCCTTTGGTTGCTCTCCCCGCCCTTACCTCCACTCTCCCCTACCTTCCCTCTGAGGTTTGACGTTCTGATGGATGATTCTCTGTCTCTGGATCTGTTTTTGTTCATCAGTTTATGTTCATTATATTGCATAAATGAGTGAGATCATGTGATATTTATCTTTTTCTGACTGGCTTATTTCACTTAGCATAATGCTCTCCAGGTCCATCCATGCTGTTGCAAATGTAAGAACTCCTTCTTTTTTTACCACAGTGTAGTATTCCATTGTATAGATGTACCACAGTTTTTTAATCCACTCATCTGCTGATGGGCACTTAGGCTGTTTCCAAATCTTAGCTATGGTGAATTGTGCTGCTATGAACATAGGGGTGCATATATCCTTTCTGATTGGTGTTTCTGGCTTCTTGGGATATATTCCTAGAAATGGAATCACTGGGTCAAATGGGAGTTCCATTTTTAGTTTTTTGAGGAAACTCCATACTGTTCTCCACAGTGGCTGCACCAGTCTGCATTCCCACCAGCAGTGCACGAGGGTTTCTTTTTCTCCACATCCTCGCCAGCACTTGTCATTTGTTGATTTGTTGATGATAG
>NW_005355862.1:406978-408201 GCF_000412655.1 Myotis brandtii | reverse complement strand
CGGCAAACTGCGGCTCGCGAGCCACATGTGGCTCTTTGGCCCCTTGAGTGTGGCTCTTCCACAAAATACCCACTTCTGCACATGGGCCACGAAGTTTCAATCGCACTGTACGTGTGCGCCCACACATGATATTTTGTGGAAGAGCCACATTCAAGGGGCCAAACAGTCGCATGTGGCTCGTGAGCCGCAGTTTGCCAACCACTGCCCTAGGAGCACCATCAGTGAAGAAATTGCTTCGGCATATGTCTGAGATTTTGCTGCCTGTGTATTCTTCTAGTATTTTTATGGTTTCCCATCTTATGTTTAAGTCCTTTATCCATTTTGAGTTTATTTTTGTGTATGGTGTAAGTTGGTGGTCTAGTTTCATTTTTTGCATGTATCTGTCCAATTTTCCCAACACCATTTATTGAAGAGACTGTCTTGACTCCATTGTATGCTCTTGCCTCCTTGGTTTGGGTCGATTTCTGGGTTCTCTATTCTATTCCATTGATCTATATGTCTGTTCTTGTGCCAGTACCAAGCTGTTTTGTGTACAGTGGCTTTGTAATACAGTTTGATATCTGGTATTGAGATCCCACCTACTTTGTTCTTCTTTCTCAGGATTGCTGCAGCTATTTGAGGTCGTTTTTTATTCCAGATGAATTTTTGGAACATTCGTTCTAGATCTGTGAAATATACCGTTGGTAATTTAATGGGGATTGCATTGAATCTATAGATTGCTTTGGGTAGTATGGGCATTTTGATGCTGTTGATTCTACCAATCCATGAACATGGTATGTTCCTCCATCTGTTTATGTCTTCCTCTATTTCTTTTTTCAGTGTCCTGTAGTTTTTCACATATAAGTCTTTTACCTCCTTAGTTAAGTTTATTCCTAGGTATCTTAACTTTTTTGGTGCAATGGTAAATGGGATTGCTTTTTTAGTCTCACTTTATATAAGTTCACTATTGGTGTAAAGAAATGCCATAGATTTCTTGGCATTAATTTTGTATCCTGCTACATTGCTGAATTCATTTATTAAGTCTAATAATTTTTTGATGGAGTTTTTAGGGTTCTCTATGTACAGTATCATGTCATCTGCAAATAAGGAGAGTTTTACTTCTTCTTTTCCAATTTGGATGCCTTTTATTTCTTCTTCTTGTCTGATCGCAATGGCTAGTACTTCCAGTACTATGTTGAACAGGAGTGGTGAGAGGGGGCATCCCTGTCTTGTTCCTGTTCTTA
>NW_005355862.1:393685-405048 GCF_000412655.1 Myotis brandtii | reverse complement strand
TTTTTCCATCCCTTCACTTTTAGTCTGTGTGAGTCCCTTGTTCTGAGGTGGGGCTCTTATAGACAGCATATATATGGGTCATGTTTTTTTTATCCATCCAGCCACTCAATGTCTTTTGATTAGAGCATTTAGTCCATTTATGTTTAAAGTTATTATTGAAAGGTGCTTGTTTGTAGTTATTTTTATTTTTTGTGCCTATGTTCCTTCTTACCTTTGTATTTCTTCTTTTTACATCAGTCACTTTAGCATTTCTTGCTTTGCTGGCTTGGTAGTGATAAACTCCCTTAGCCTTCTAATGAACATTCTACCAAAGTCACTTGAGATGCAAATGTGCAAAGTTTTGAGCTTGTGTTCTCTGTTGCTTAACCCATTTCAGAAACTTAATTTATTTACTAAGGACACGAAGAATTTTTTATGTTGGCTGCTAATGAGAGAAAGCATGGCCCTGCCGGAGAGACATAACCATGAAGGGTTTTGTGCCACCTGAGATGCCAGCTGCCCAGGGATGTACGTTAGTAACACAGAGACGTCATATTGCCGGCAGTCATCCCATTTGTCAGGCCATGGCATACATGTCTAGAGTGTGCTTTTATGTAATTCTTGATGCTGCAGTAATTGGGTAATGCATTAGCTGACAGCAGTCCCTGATGCCATCTATCTCTTTCTGGTTCTATTTACATCAACTCTTAAAGTGGACAGGGGTGCAAAGAGCAAGATGTGTGTCATAGTAAAGCGTTCACTTGCAGCACCTCATACACCCTTAGGCTAAAGGTAGGCAGCATCTCAGAATCCAGTCCCAGGTTCTCATTTCCCGCATGGCATTCCTTAAGTGGGCAGAAGTGTGTTTGGTTATATAACCCATTACAGTGGGGAGAGGAGCTATATTTAATTACGCATGTGGAGAGCTCATTGTCAGCTGCACATACATATTTAATTACTGTAAGAAAAAAATTTGAATATGATGTGGGGGTTGATTTTATTCAAATTAAGGTTCTAATTCAGCCTAAAAAGAACCGAGCCGTGTTGTTGAAATGATTGCTGCTTAGGAGACAGTATGTGTGTATGTATCTATAGTTCTGTGTTATTTAAAGAGGCTTTTATAGCAGATGGAAAGACGAGTGAGAGAAGAAATCATTTAAATTTCACCCTTCAGAGCTACTCTAGCTTTGGGGACATTTTATTTTCTTGGGTCTGGTGGAGTACGCTATTGTGTCGCAGCTATGTCTTCCCTGTGAAACAGCCTATGTATGCTAAGAGCTTTACCTTCACAAAACTCTGGTCCAAGTAATAGAGATGGGCTCACCCGAGATGGCTTGACCCTAGGTGTGTGCCCTTCACTGACCCAACACCTAACCTAGCACTAAAGTATGAAAACATTAATACAGGTATTCATTCACTCATTCATTCATTTATTCAGTTACTGCTAACTATGATCAGTTTCTACCCACAAAACGCTCTGACACCGAATATGTGTGGGGTTCTCCAACACTTTGGACACCCACTGGCATCCTGCAGTTCCGTTCAGTTATGATACTGACTACTTAGAGTTAGTGCAACCCCCACAGTGTATGGCTCACCCACAAGACTGCCCTCCATTTCAGATGGCAATCACAAGTAGTGGGTCCCCAAGGTTTCCCATTGGTTCATCTAGGCTAGAAATCGGGGGTCCCCATGACCCCCTTCTTCTATGTGCTAATTTGCTAAAACAGCTCATAGAACTGCAGGAAATGCTTTACTACTGCTGGTTTGTTAGGAAGGATTTTGTAAAGGATACAAATGAACTGCCCCATGAAGAGGTACATAGGGCAGGACCTGGAGGAGTCCTGAGTCCAGGAGAGTCTGTCCTTGAGGAGTTGGGGTGTGTCACCCTCCTGTCCCATGGATGCATTCACAAACCCGGAGGATCTCTGAACCCCATTGTCTAGGATTTTTGTGGCAGTTCCATTAAGTAGGCATGATTGACTAAATGTGATCTCTAGCTCCTCTCACCTCCCTGGAGGTCAGGAAGTGGGGCTGAAAGTTCCAGCTCCCTAATCACTTGGTTGGTTCTCTGGTGACCAGCCCCATCCTGAAGCTCTCTGGGGGCCCACCAGCAGTCACCTCATTCCTGTGAACTGGTATAGTTGAAAGGGGCTTATTATGAATAACAAAAGATGCTCCAGCACCCAGGAAATTACACGGGGTTAGGAGCTCTGTACCAGGAAATAAGGATAGAGATAAATTTATATTTCTTATTTTACAATAACACAATACGAAAGCTCAAAATTTGTTAGGTTGAGAAATATGGAACTTAGATTTGGTTTCTTCCCTGAAAGAATTTACAGGGTAGGGGGGAACCCACTTCTTAAGCAGCAATTAAGTCTTTAGCACCTTTGCTTTTATCCTATAACCCTGAATTTAAAACAGGTTTTTCTCAGAAGCAATTCTGGTTTTATAAACTGTCTCATGGGCTCAAAATTCCTCATATTATTAAGTTCCTTCATAGCTATGCATTCACTTTTAAGTATAACACATGAGAAATAATCTTTTCTGTTCTGTAATAATT
Organism: Myotis brandtii; assembly: GCF_000412655.1. Lineage (NCBI taxonomy): Eukaryota > Metazoa > Chordata > Mammalia > Chiroptera > Vespertilionidae > Myotis > Myotis brandtii. Next base: position 402,503 of record NW_005355862.1, on the reverse strand, counting down.
TTTAGATGTCTTTTATTTATTTGAGAACTTGAAAATACATGTTGCTGTGTACAAAATCCCTAGAGCAGTGTTGGCGAACCTATGACACGCGTGTCAGAGGTGACACGCGAACTCATTTTTTTGGTTGATTTTTCTTTGTTAAATGGCATTTAAATATATAAAATAAATATCAAAAATATAAATCTTTGTTTTACTATGGTTGCAAATATCAAAAAATTTCTATATGTGACATGACACCAGAGTTAAGTTAGGGTTTCAAAATGCTGACACGCCGAGCTCAAAAGGTTCGCCATCACTGTCTTAGAGAATTAGCAGGTTGATTTGTTTGAAATACAACTTCTTACCCTTTGTGCAATGTTAAACCACTATAGTTTAGAAGATTTAAGTTTCTAACCCCTTCTGTGTCCCTTGTCAATGCCTTATTAGCATTTGGTTAACACCCAATTTGGGCTAAATTGGCCACAGTTTCTTCACCTGCATAATGGGTATAAGTGGGGATTCTTTCAAGGACCAAATGTTATTATGTAGGAATTCCATGAAACAAAGTAATGCCATAATGTATGTTAAATGTTTAGCATTCATTCCATAGTAAATGCTATATAAATACTAGATATTTAATTAACATTTCATCTATTTTTAACTTATAAATTATAAACTTTATTTATTTTATTTCTATTGTCCTCTTTAACATTTAAAACCACCCTGAAATGATCACATTATGTATTCTCCTCTACAGAACTGTAAAAGTTATCCGTGTCCATATCTCAAATTTGAGGGAATGACAAGATTTCTGTAACATCTACTGAAGCACAAATGTTTCAGTTAGGTCAAAGTTTCAAGTTTGAATATGACTTGAACTATTTTTTATCCCAAATAGCTAGCTTGTATTTTAAACAAATATCATTAAATCTGTAACACCATCCCCTTGTGATTCAGTTAAGAGAGAAATGGTTTGTTGAAACATGATGTTTATACCAGCTCATTTGAAAGTGAATGATGCATTCAATAACTGTATGTGTGGATTTGGCTCTGTGCTATGAAATAACCAATTTGTCTGATTTTATCTTTGAATTAATACTTGTTTTGGCTTCAAGGAGAGGTGATGCATTAGAAATTGCATATTATCTGTGGCAAATCTGATTTGTAGGCATTTAGCAACACCTCATTTCCAATTGTCAGGGGAGAGAATACTGTTATCTTAGCATTTTGGTCCTCAGAAACCCAATGTGGTACATGTACTTGTCCACTGATGCTCGACCTACAGCTTCTGCTGAACCTTGGACTCTTGTTGCAACGTTCATTTCATTGCTCCCCCCTTCCAGTTTATTGGACCAAAGATATCTTAGTAGAAACTCCTAATCCAGCTCCCCAATATGCCCCTCATAAAGTCCTTCCCATCCCTGTAAAAGGCAGCTCCTTGGCCTATCAACCTTCAGTGATCCTTGACTTGTCCTTCTCTCACTTTACTTGGTAGTTCCTTAGCAAATTCTGCTGCTCTATGTTCACAATACATCTAGGATTTAGTTCTTTGTTCCCCTTCTTCTATCAAAATAGTTCAGAACTCCATTTATTATCACTTGGATTGTTACAACAGGCGTCTAGCTTTCTTCCTTGCTTCTATCCTTGTCCATCTTTGGTTGAGATGATTTTTGATACAATACAGTATGTTAGAGCATGCCACTATTCTGCTCAAAATTGCACAAGTCTCAAACAGTAAGCAGAATAGGATCCGGAGCCCATCCACAGCCTCTGAAATCCCGCGTGATTGTGCCTCTGGCTCACTCTCTGATCTTCCCTAATACTGAAGGAGGATAGTAAGAAGCTCTGAAAAGTCCTTGGCAGGTGGAATGGGGAAACTGAGACAGGTGGCTGACTCAAAATGGCCCAATCCAGCACCCTGTCCCACCTGCCTCCTTCACCCTTGCATGATCACTCCCTTGAGCATTAGGTCTCAGGACAGTGAAGTTCTGATCAGCATCAAATAACGTGGGAACAAAGCCTTAGGTCTGTTGACTACAGATAACTAGAGATAACATCCAGGCCTCAGTTGTGTTTCAGGTCCATATGCAGAAAAGCAGCCAAACTAGAAGAAGTGATGCCATGGCTGACATCAGGACCAGATGCAATGACGAATGGCCCCCACCCTAGTGCTGACCAGCAGTAGAGAACACGACCCGGAAAGGACACACCTAGAAAGCTGATGAGTATTCTATTGAGATCCTAGCCTGAGACCTCTCCGAAAATTCCACCTTCAGAAAACAGATGAAAACCCTTAAGACACAGGACCCAGTGCCGCCCCTGGAGCGCACCTGCACCTCCCCCTCTTCTTTCCTCAGGTGTGGATCTTTGCTGTCCTTTCTCCCAGGACCCTTCTTCTGCCTCTGAAACTTGCTTCCTGAGTCCACACAGCCCCTCTGGCTCACTTCCACGACTTTGTTTTTAACAGGCCAAGGCAACTAACTTTCTGGCTGGCTTGATTTTGTGTTGTTTTTTGTTTGTTTGTTTTTTTAGTGTACTTTCTCTTTACTTGCTAAATAAACCTCCCCTTGTGCTGGAGTTCTTGTCTCTGAATTCTTTCTTTGCCAAACTGGAGAACCTAGACCTCCATTGCTGCTAACACTACCACGTGTGCATTCACCCTGTGGGCTGTGTTGCTTTTCCTGAGTCGTGGCAGGCACCTTCTCTCAGGACCTTTACACTTTCTGTCTTACATCCTCTGGTCTCTGGTTGGATGACACCTGTCAGCAGGACCTTCTGTGAGCCACCTCTGAACTAGTTAGTATGTGCCTTCTCCCCTGGGATCTGCCCTTCATTTTCTGGCTTCATGTCCCTGATTACCAGCTGTAGTGTCTTTTATGACACGACTTCTGACATCAAATGTGTGTATCTTTTCCCACACTAGTTCTGCAATTCTCCAACACCAGCTGTCTGTCCCACAATTCAATTCAATTCCAATGCTGATTCCTGGAGTTAACACAGACCCCGTTGGTTAAGGGCTCAATCCCACAAGACTGCTCTGATTTCAAATCGCAGCCACAAATGAGGTGCTCGGGCTACCCAGACTTCTGCCTGGCTGACGACGAATTTGGGGTTCCCACGACTCCCTCCTCAAGCTCAATAACTTGCTATAGTAACTCACAGAGCTCAGGAAGACACTTCACTTGCATTTACCACATTGTTTAAAGGACAGCTCAGGGACAGCCAAGTGGAAGGAAGAGATGCGTGGGACAAAGCACAGAGGGGAGGGTCTTCAAGGAACTTCCAAGTCCTCCCCAGGTCCCAGCACCTGGATGTGTTTCCTACTCCTGACGCTCCCGAGCCCTGTCATTCAGGGGTTCCTGTGGAGATTTTATTTTTGGCAAGGGTGTCGTTACGAAGACAGGCTTGATTAAATCACTGGCCATTGGTGATTTTATTTAATCACCAACCCTTCTCCTTTACTGGGAGTTTGGGGGTGAGGGTGAGGCTGGAGCTGTGAGTTTCAAACTCTAATCACATGGTTGGTTCCCCTGGCCTATCCAGAATCACCTCATTAGCATAAACTCATGATTAAGAGGGGCTCGTTAGTGGATAAGGAAAGATGCTCCTAAAACTTCTATCCTTCCTATCTCTCAAAACCTTACAAGGATTTCAGGTGCTCTGTGCTAGGAACCAAGGACAAAAAAGAAATACAGATTACTTATTACTTTATTTTTAATCCGCACTAGAGGATTTTTTTCCATCGCTTTTCAGTGAGAGTGGAGGGAGGGGGGAGGAAGGGAAATAGAGAAACATTGATGTGAGAGAGACACATCAATTGATTGCCTCCTGCAAGTGCCCTGACCAGGGGCAGCGAGCAAACCTGCAATCCAGGTACATGCCCTTGACTGGGAGTCCAAACCATGACCCTTTGCGGCAAGGGCTGACATTCTAACCCAAGCATGTCAAACAAACTCAAAGGCTGCAAAACAACAAAAGCTTCAATTTTCATAGAGACATAGGTTTATTTCGATAGAGACATGCTGAATACAAAAGGCTGAAATCAATGAGTCATCGCTAACATAAAATAATAGAACATTTTAATAAAAATTAATTTTTTTCTTGAACATTAACTTACCAGACACAGAATAACTGTGCAAATTAATAAGCGTAAAGCAAACCTATTTTTCTTGTACTCTGAAAGCGAACTATTTCCTGTTGCGCACACCAAACAAGTCAGTCCAAGACTAATGACGTGGCCGTCTGCTGCTAAAATATTCGCTGCTGGTATTAGTGGAGAGAAGTGGTGTGCCTGCATGGAAGGCACGTAAGGGAAATGAATGCAACACGATTATAGTAATCAGTCATTAGCGAACATTGTAGTTCCTTATTAATCATTATGTATAACAGGATATTGTACAAATTAAGTAACGAAATTTTTATTAAAGCATTTCTTACATACCATTATATTGGCTGGACCGCAAAAATATTCGTTGTGGGCTGGGAGTTTGACATGCTTTCTCTAACCACTGACCCACACTGGCCAGGGTCAGAGAACTTATTACTTACTATGCCAGCCTATTTCATGTGGTACTTCAATGCTGATTGTCTATGTGCACCTGCTGGAATTAACATCCCCAAGCGGCAGCTGCTTTTGCCAGTTTTGTTACTGTGCCTATTCAATTCAGCACCCGGAACAGTGCCTGATGCACAGTAGACACTCTATCAATATTTATTGAATGAGTTACTTAATTGAATTAAATCGAACATTCATTAATTCAGCAGTTAATGGAGGAAGACCACAGAGAGAGGCAGAGAGGAGTCCCTCTGTGAGAGTCAGAACCTGAGGGAGAGAACAAAGTGGTTTTCGAGGTGCTTTCTGCTTTGGGTCTTATCCTTTGTGACACTGTTTTACAATGGAAAGTGCCTGAGCTTCTACTAAAAATAAGCTCCTCTCTTCTTGAGCGAGGCCACATGGGATTTTCATTTGCTGCAAACCAACGTACTCAGTTAACGCAGCCCTGAGCAGCCCAGACGAGTAAAAGAAATGTGCCTGGCACATAATAGGTGCTCAATAAATACTTCCTGTATTTTCCCCAACTATTGCCTCTTTGAGGGCCCTTAACTTCAAAGCCCCAGTAGAAATGTTGTGACTATTAGTTAAGTGACTGTGTTCAAGGCCAGCACCGCCGACCACGCTTGTTCTGGCCGCAGAATGGAAGCATTTAGATGCAGTTGTGTTAATCTTGAAAAATCATGCAGCTAAAGGCTTGTGAAATGGGTTAGCAGTGGTTCGCTCCACTCGCCTCTCAACTGTGCCCCTGCTTCTCCGAGGTCCAACCCAGCTTCTGTGTCCTCCCGTTTTGAGCTGGTGGAGGGCCGAGGGGAAGGAAGTATTGTGGTGGCCGAGGGGACAAAAGACTGAAGGGAAGTCTAGGACCAGAGAGGGGAGTGGCATTCATGCCCAAACGGAAGAAGTGAAGGATGCCAGGTGGGGGCGGAGGAGGGGGTGTGTGTGTCCCTGTCTGTGGTTCTCATACATCAGGCTGGCCCACTGGCTATCATCAGCCGAGACTTGCCGATGTGTTTTCATCAGGATGCAGTGGAGATTCACAGCCCTGGCCCCCTGCCAGCCCACAGCTCCCGGAAACCCCAGCTCTGCTTCCTGACTGCACACTCTCCCGAGTGACCTGGTTTTAGGACTGTCTGCTGACACTGAAACAGACCATTGTAACCCGGGCCCGGCCGTCACTGTGCTGTGGAGTCGCAAGGGGAGTGCTGGCTGTGTTTTCTCTGTTACTCAGTGGGAAACAGAGCCAGGAGATCGGGAATGGATGTGCCCAGCATCACACAGCAGAGGGACGGTGGGGGCATGTTTATGCAGGGCTGAGTACACTCAGAGCAAGCCCTCGCCCACATGTCTTTTTGTTAGTTTCATCATTTTATTTCTTCTGGGCTCATACACTTGTGAGGCTCCGTTGTGAGGGGATGTGGTGAAATCTAGACGCAGATCAGTTTCCTGACGCCAGACCCTGTTCTTTGACCTTTTGAGAGTTCCTTTGTCTGTCACAGGGAGACAATGACCACGGTCCCCTTGTTGGGCGAGTTAAATGGGCTCCATCTATGTAGAATGGAGTGGAGGCTCTTTTAGGTCCGGCCATTATTATCCACTTGCAGGTCAACCACTTAAAAGTCGCGCTGCCTATTTTTACAGCTTACAAATTATTATAAAAACGTAGGCAATCCTTTCATCTCTCCTGGTCTTCTAACGCTTCCCACTTGGTGGTTCAATTTGTTTTGAAGATGTGGGGCCAAACACCAGGGAACAAAGCCCGTTTTTATGTTAGATGGGTGCGTGGTTTTCATGGCAGTTCCCAGCTGCAGGCTGGTTGTCACCTTCTGCTCTCCCCACATCCCCTCCCTAAGCATTCTTCTTTAAATTTGGGGGCTCCTCCAAGTTCAAGTTCAACCTCCTCTGATCTCCAGCCCTGAAGCCTGCGGCAAAGCAAACCAAGAATTTTAAAGATGTTTTTCCGCATTCCTCTCTGTTAGGCTTGATGAGGTCAGATTTCACAGTGGCCAACCTGGGAGCTTTCTCCTCCTTCTGTTGACAATGTGGGTAAAGACAGGCTGTGCAAAGAGTGCTTCCTGTCTGGGGGTGTCCTTTCTCTGCATTGTGGAGGGCGAGGCCCCAGAACTGGGACAGCGACCATCCGACAGTCGGGCGATGTGACTGGTGGGTATTCAGGAAAGACATGCATTTGTTCCCTCTGATCCATCTGGCTGCCAGGGAGGCGGCTGGGAAGTGAAAGAAAATGGAGAGGCCGACAGGTCGGATATTAAGAATATTGGAAGTAACGACCGTCTCCTTAGAATTCAAACACTTCTGGCTGCAGACTGCTGGTTTGATTAGAAACCAAGTGAGTATCTGCTTGGTTTAACACACACACACACACACACACACACACACACACACACACAATTTGAAGACACAAAGAAGATGTCTAAATTGCTGGATGCCTCCTAGAGCTGCGTAATTAAATTAAACTGTGTTTTCCAGAAATACCTGGAGCACCTCTGTCTTCCAAGATTAGAAGGCTCTTTGTGCACGTGGCTACATGAGCTCCCAGAGCAAAGGGGAGACTTTGTTCTTAGAAAGCCGCCTTTGCTTTCTCTCTCTGAGCGCGCGTGTGGAAGGCGGGTGCGATCTCTTAGACAGACGTGGAGATGTTTGAAGATTAATTGCTCGCCGCAAAATAGCAATGTCTATGAAATAATGGGCTTTTATTTATCTTGGGCAATGTTTATGAAGGTGCTGTTTGCCTGATCTTTTATTTTACTGAGAAGTGATTCAGAATAGCTGAGGTTTCTGTAGAGGTCTGATAAGGATGCTGAAGTGATTGCACTTCCAACAGGAAGGCCAAGCTGGAGACTTTCTGTCGTTAAGCATTTTCTCCCAAATGGAAAGCCTGAGTGACGTGCCTGCAAACAGGGATCTGGTGTTTGAATGAGATGGAAATGATAGCTTTGAATTGATTTTGTAATTTTAGAGAAAAATATGTCCCCAAATACTGTTTTCAAGCAGCAATGTCCATGGACAGCTGTGGTAGTGTAACCTCTTTTTTTTGAGAATTGTCTCATTTTTTTTTCTCCTCCTCTGCTGTTGACTTTGTAGAGCCATGTTTCTGGTGAGGAGTAAATTCATTCCTGAAACAGGAATTCCAAAGGAAAATGCCAGTATGGCTGGACCACCAATTCCCCCCAAAAAAGGGTGGTCCTGAAGGTTTGCTTTTGCCAGACACTGGGGATTTGAGCTCAAGGTGGAGACCATGGCCTGGGAAGCAGTCAGGCCCCATGTCCAGTGTGGACACCACACTGTGTTAGCTGGTATACAGGGTGTCCCCAAAATGTGTATACACTCTGGTTAATTATTCATTCCAGTGGGTTAAAGCTAAAAAGAAAGAAACATGCATTGAGCTATCAGCTGTTACAGAGTGTATACATTTTAGGGGGACACCCTATATCAATGTGACACCTATTATATCCGTGTGGCCATGGTCACTTTGCTGAGATCTCTGTGCCTTTGTTTTTTATCTGATGAAGGAGACGTCCCTAGGCCCTCGTCACTCAGCCGAGGGACACTTTAAATGAGAAAATGCTTGTGAAATACTTAGGCAGTGTCTGCCGTGCAGTCAGCGCCCAGTGCCGGCTGGTGAGGACCACAGCGATGCTGATATGTTTTAAGTAGTTAACGTGTTGCTAGTGTTTAATTCTGCTCATCTATAATAATAAAAGTGTAATATGGTAATTAGACCGGACAGCCAAACGACCTTCCGGATGGCCCCCTTGCACGAATTTCGTGTATTGGACCGCTAGTTCTTCAATAAAACCAAACAAAACCCAAACACCCCCCAAACCAAAATCCAACAACCACCCAGCTTGCAGGTGCCATCCATTCCACCTCTCTGCACGGCAAGCATGCTTTCTGGAAGCAGGTGTCTTTGTTGTAAATCGCCCATGAAAACCTGCCGCCCTGTCCTCCCTGGCCGCCCAGGTCTCTTCTCTTGCATCCTTGGCTTCGTAGTTTTTACAGCATGACTGTTATTCTTCACCCTCTGCCCTTTGCTGGCGACACCTGCTCCGTGTGTGTGTGTGTGTGTGTGTGTGTGTGTGTGTGTGTGTGTGTGTGAAGAGTGCTTTCTCAACTGTAGAGTTCATTTCTCTTCCATTCTTTGAGAGGGACACTCTAATTTTCCGCACCAAACCCTCTCCTGGAACGACTCTGTCTCTGCATTGCCCGTTAATACGGAGGTGTGGAGGGGAGGTGTGGAGGGGAGGTGTGCAGGGGAGGTGTGGAGGG
>NW_005355862.1:377770-393520 GCF_000412655.1 Myotis brandtii | reverse complement strand
GGGAGGTGTGGAGGGGAGGCGTGGAAGGGAGGCGTGCAGGGGAGGCGCGGAGGGGAGGTGTGCAAGGGAGGTGTGGAGGGGAGGTGTGGAGGGCCGCCACGCTGAGTGTTCGCTTCTAAAATCCTTCCAGGGACTCAACTTCAGAATAGACATTTTTCATGAAAACTCTCTAATCTGGGATTTTCTTTATTTTTTCTTTTTTGCCAGGGCAGATCGATGTCTTTCCAGTGTGGTTAGAGCCTGTTTCTAATTATAAGGACATATTTATTTTAGACTGTAGGGAATACAGTCTTCTTGAGGTTCTGTGGTTTTAGAACAAAACCCCATTGATTTTTGAAAACATTGATGTGACCAGTAGCCACAGAACCTTCCTCCGTGGTGGTGTAGGAAACAGCATTTTGGAGAAAGCGCTTTTTAAGAAAAGGTGAGGTTATGTGATTGTTCCTTCTAAGAGAATGACTCTCAGTGTAACTGGAGTGTTTGTACTCTATGTCTTGGATTTGTTTTTAAAAATCCCGTGTAAAGATGTGAAGGCTTGTTTGGAAATGTCAGGCCCACGCTGAGGTACTTTGATATCCAAGGGGGAAATGTATGAAATTTTGGAAATCTCATGGGTTCCGAGCTTGACTTTTTCCCATTTATTTATTTCTCATTTATTTATTCACTCAAGTCATTCATGAATAAATACCTGAGAATCTAATGCTCTCCTAGACCCTGAGGATTCAGGTGATTAAGATAAAATGTGATTTTTACACCCCCCGCCCCCCGCCCCCGGGAGGAAGGGAAAACACATTTGCAGACCAATCAGTGAGCAAGATAACTTCAGGTATTGGTTTTAAGGGAGTGTGTGGGAGCTGGAGGTGTATTAGGTGTGATGGGGAGGACATGACATCACAGTGGATTGGCAGTGCGTTGACGGCCATGACTTCCATGGGCTTCGCCCTGAACTTTATTGCCCGCCTCTGCCCTGACCCTGGGCTTGATCATGTGAGCCAGATATCAGCAAACTTCGAAGCTGAGGCTTACACAAGCATTGGCACTCTGGGACTAGTGAGCAGACATGTATAACGGAACACCCTGGACATTATATGCTAGTATAACCTATACAGGGCCAGGCACATATATAAATGATACAATTCAAACTCAGGAGACTCTGGAAGGCGGAGGAGCCAAGCTGCCTTGGGACTTCAGGGCTGGAGAGCAACACAGTGGTGATTTCTCTGGGTTTTCTTTTGCCTCATATATCCCCGACTTGTAGCTAAAGAAGCCAGCAACTCCGAAACATCAATGCGTACAAAAAAGTCCGAACAAAACCCTGTTTTTTAAAAAATATATATTTTTATTAATTTCAGAGAGGAAAGGAGAGGGGGAGAGAGAGAGAGAAACATCAGTGAGAGAGAATCATTGATTGGCTGCCTCCTGCATGCCCCTTGCTGGAGATGGGGACTGCAACAGGGGCATGTGCCTTGACCGGGAATCAAACCGTGACCTCCTGGTTCATAGGTCGATGCTCAACCACTGAGCCATGCCGGCTGGACCAAAACCCTGTTTTTTGACCAACAGACCAGAAATGAGGCAGTCTAGCAACACAGAAAATGACCGCTGTGCATCAACCAAACCCCACAGAGTGGACAGTAGCCCCACCCAAGGCAAAGGCTGAGGCAGGAACCATCTCAGTGAGCAAAATACTCCTGAGAGTCTGCAGTGAGCAAAATGCTTTCCTCTACCCTCTCAGGTGCTGCGCCTCGGCACTGTGAATTAAACCGACAAAAGACAGGCTAACAGGAGAACAGGTGCACAAGTTTCATTGATAATTGTCCCTTCCTGGGGGCTTCACAGAGAAGATGTGAAAATCCAAACATCGGTTAAGTTCAGGGTCATATATACCGTTTTAACAAAGGGTGTAACATTGTGGGGAAGGGACTAGACAACGGAAAGTGGGTTTGAGCTCCTCGGGTGGTAAATTGTGGGAAGGTGACCAGGAAACGTAGAGCAGGTCAGGGTTGCTGAGTGTGGCTGGTTATACAGACTCCCCTGGTCTTCCTGGTATGAGAGAAGGAAACCTTTATAAGTATGTCTGTGTTAGCGGGAAATGGACGCCTTGCTTTTAGGCAGAAAGGGGAGGGGAGAGAGCTCTTCCTGTGTCTGCTGTTTCTCAGTTGCCTTCAGCTCAAAATAACCCATATGCCGAAGTAGCACGCTTTGGCATGGTGCATTCTGATCCCTTTCAACCCTACCCAGGGGCCCGCTCCACCCACCGGGTGGTGTCTATGAAGTCCGAGCAGGGAGCCAGGACTCTCATCCTTGCCAGTGCTTAACTAGCCCTCCCACGTGGTGTCAGAGGAGGCCACCTGGTTGTACTCTGGCCCAGCCATAATGAGATGCCCATCCCTGTCCCGGGGGTCGGGGGTGGGAGGGGGAGGTGTCAGAGGAGGCCTAGTGGAGAGTCAGGATTTCCACCCTCGCCCAGTGGTAATGAGACCACCCCACCCACTGGGTGTCCGTGGAGATGACATGAGGAGACAGAACTCCCGCCCCTCCCAGCAGTAATGAAGGCCCCACCCCCGCCCCCCCAGATCAACAGTTTTTCTGCTTGCTCCGGAGCAGATGCCCTAGCTGACCTGCTGAGGAATCTGAGATCTTGTAGAGCAGAGCTGAGTCGCCCAGGCAAAGTCAAGACAACCCGGACATGGCTGCTCACGCATGAACGGGCCCAGCCATGATCAGTGAAGCCAGATCCGATCAGCAGAACTGCCTCTCACCTGTCATAGCCCTGAGGCATGAGAAGTGGTTGTTGTCTAAAGCCACTAAGCTCCAGAGTGATTTGGTATGCAATGGTAGCTAATTGATGAGAAGTTTCACCTGAGACCTGAAGGATGAAAAGGAGGCAGCCCTGTGAACAGCAAGGGGAAGAGAGTTCTGGCAGATTCTTTTATCCTTCATCAGAGAAGAATATAATATTTTGGAGGCTGGTGTGTCATGAGCGAAGCAGGCAGTGACGGGAGATGGGGCCTGCCAAGTAGGCAGGGGTCCGATGACACAGGGCCAGGCTATGAAACTGGAAGGTCGTCCTGGTGATTTTGGTTTGGTGATCACTCAGAGACCGTTTCGGGGTCCTTTTGAAAGCCACCATGAGCTCATTTCTTTTTTAATTGCAACCAAGACTTATTGAGTGCACACGACCAAATGACAGTGCTCTGCAATGTCGCCCATCATCATTATCTCCACATGCCGGGCACCGGGCCAGGGGCTGGGAGAGGTACTTATCTGTCCTTGCACACAGGAAAGTGAATCTGGGGATTTGCACGCTGCCATTTCTTCAGTGCTTGGACTGGGACCTAGCACGTAGTAGACGCTCAGTAAATATTTACAAAATGAATGAGTAAATGAAGGAATCAAGATGTGTGTTGTCCTGGTTCAGATGCAGATCACCACCTAGTTGGATGATACGAGCCAACAACTGCTCTGGAGCACTTCCAAGGCAATACACATCTTTTAAGTGCACTAATTCATCCAAGTCTTACACCAGCTCTCTAGGGAAGATAGTGTTATTACTTCATTTAATTTTTTTAAAAAATTGTCTTTATTGCTGAAAGTATTACCAATGTCCTTTTTTTCTCATTGACCACCCCCCTCAGACCTTCACCACACTATTGCCCATGTCCATGGACTATGCATATGTGCATAAAAGATTGTACAGTTAACTCTTGGACAACATGGGTTTGAACTATGTGGGTCCACTTATAAGCAGATGTTTTTCAATAAATACTGTAAATGTATTTTCCTTATGATTTTTTAAATATTTTCTTTTCTCTAGCTTAGTTTATTGTAATAATACAGTATGTAATACATATACATACAAAATATGTGTTAATCAACTCTTTATGTTATTGGTAAGGCTTTTGGTCAACTGTAGGCTGTTAGTAGTTAAGTTTTGGCAGAATTAAAAGTTATACATAGCCCTGGCCAGTGTGGTTCAGTTGGTTGAACATTGACTCAGGCACCGAAAGGTTCCTGGTTCGATTCCCAGTTAGGGCACATGCACAGATTGCAGGTTCCATTCCTGTCAGGGCATGTGTGAGAGGAAACTAATCGATGTTTCTCTCTCACATCAATGTCTCTCTCTCTCTCTCTCTCTCTCTCTCTCTCTTCTCTCTCTCTCTCTGTCTCTCTCTCTCTCTCTCTATCTCTTCTTCCATCCCTCTCCCTTCTTTTTTCTAAAATCAATACAAACATATTTAAAAAAAATATACAAACATATATTAAAAATATATTTAAAAAGTTTATATACAGATTTTCAACTGTTTCTAATCTCTGGATTGTTCAAGGGTCAGCTGTATATACAGGCTCATCTATACATAACTGCATCATCATTATGTTTAATAGAATCCTATATAATAAAAGAGTAATATGCAAATTGACCCTAACAGTGGAACGACCAGGAAAGACTGATAGCTATGACACACACTGACCACAGGGGGCAGATGTTCAACGCAGGAGCTGCCCCCTGGTGGTCAGGTGCTCCCACAGGGGGAGCTCCGCTCAGCCACAAGCCAGGCTGACGGCTGCGAGCACAGTGGCGGTGGCAGGAGCCTCTCCTGCTTCCTCGGCAGTGCTAAGGATGTCCGACTGACGGCTTAGGCCCGCTCCCTGATGGACCTAAGACATCCTCCGAGGGCTCCCAGGCTGCCAGAGGGATGTCTGACTGTCAGCTTAGGCCCGCTCCCCTGGCAAGTGGACATTTCCCAAGGGGTACTGGACTATGAGAGGGCGCAGGCTGGGCTGAGGGACCCCCCTTCCCCAGTGCATGAATTTTCATGAACCGGGCCTCTAGTGTTTATATAAACTTAGGTGTTTAACAGGCATGGCAAACTCATTATATCCGACCTCGAACTGTCCTTCCCAAATCCTGGTCCTCCTCCAGGCTTGCTCAGTTCATGGAAACACCTTCCTTTCCTTGAGCAAGTCTTGGAATCATGTTTGACTCTTTCCTTGCCTCATCCCCACACCCAGTCCCATCAATAAAGGTATTGGTTCCACCTTTAAAGTATATGTGATTCTGCCCACGTCTCCCCTTCCCCATGTCTCTCCTTCCCCACATCTACCTGGCCCAAGTCACCACCCAGTGGATTATTGCAGCAGCCCCCTAACCAGACACCCTGCTCTGTCTCTAGCTCCTCACGTCTAAACAGAAACTGGATTATACAGGGTGGGGCAAAAGTAGGTTTACAGCTGTGAGCATGCGAAACACAGAGTTTATGTTCTTAAAATTTTATGTATTACTTATTGTATTATTTCCCATACAAACAACTGTACTAGTAAGCCTACTTTTGCCCCACCCTGCATTACATCCATTAAAAACTCTTCATCACACATCCCGTGTCATTCAGAGAAAAAGCCAAAGTGTTTACAGGAAGACCCCGGAGGGCCAGTCTGACCCACTGTCACCACCACTATCCCTGAATTCTCTGGACTCGCTGCCTCCTGTTCATTCTCATGTGCCAGGCACATTCCCATCTCAAGGCCCATTTGTTGTTTCTTTTGCCTCTAGCCCTCTTCCCCCACATATTCACCCCACTTACCCACGCCTCTCTGCGTCTCTTTCAGGTCTTTGCTCAGACACCACCTTCACTCTGAGGACCTCCCTGATCACCCCATTTAACATCAAAATACCCACTGCTGGAATTTCTACCCACTTCCCTTGGTTTATTTTTGTTCATGGTGATTAACAGCATAAGATATAATATCTGTGCACTCTAAGACACACACACACAGACACACACACACACACATGCACGCACACACACGCATATATATATTTCTATTTTTATTTTTTTAAAAATATATTTTATTGATTTTTTACAGAGAGGAAGGGAGAGGGATAGAGAGTTAGAAACATCGATGAGAGAGAAACATCGATCAGCTGCATCCTGCACACCCCCTGCTAGGGATGTGCCCACAACCCAGGTACATGCCCTTAATCGGAATCGAACCTGGGACCCTTCAGTCCACAGGCTGACGCTCTATCCACTGAGCCAAACCGGTTAGGGCCGCATATATATCTTAATAACTTACTGATTGTCTGTAAGGTTAGGGAAGGTAGTGGATTTTCCCCATTTTTCCACAGCCACAGCCTAGTACCTCACAGTGTCTGCACATGTAGGCACCCAGTAAATACATGTTGAGTGAATGAATGAGCAATATCAGCTCCCAGATTTCTGTTTGAGTAAAATGCTCATCCAGTAGTTAAATGTCTCTGGCATTTCTCTAGAGTAGTTGTTTTTTCCATAAAGTTAGTTAGACATGGTAACTAACTAAATAAATACAGGTGTCCCCCCAAAAAATGTATACACACTGAATGATTATGAAGTCAATGTTTATTAACACACAGTTCATTTTCAAAATTTAGAAGAATATAGGAATGAATACTTTTTTGTCAATGCCTTTTTTCAAACTGATGACCGTTCTGGTCAAGGCACTGCTGATAATGCGAAGCAATGGAATCTCGAACATCAAGAATCATTTTGTTCGGTATTTGTGTGCCCTCAATTCATCAACTGTTGCCAGTTTGTACCGTAAGCTTTATCTTTTATGTATTGCCATAAAACATCTACTGAATAAGTTTTCTTTGTTCAAAGCGTAGTCTGGTTTCACCTATTATTCCAGATCAGTTAAACCTGAAAAGGAGTGAAAATTGAGTTATCACTTGTGAAAGTGTGTATACATTTTGGGGGACACAATATATTACTGCCTTACGCAGTTCTTTTTTAAAAAATGTATTTTTTATTGATTTCAGAGAGGAAGGGAGAGAGATACAGAGATAGAAACATCAATGATAAGAGAGAATCACTGATTGGCTGCCTCCTGCAGGTCCCCTTCCTAGGTGGAATCAAGCTCGCAACCCGGGCATGTGCCCTTGGCCAGAATCAAACCTGGGACCCTTTAGTCGGCTGATGCTCTGTCCACTGAGCAAAACAGGCTAGGGCTGCTTGACACAGTCCTGTCCCTCACCCTTCCTCCTCCGGCGTGTAGACCTGGCGAACAGAGGGTATTGGAGAGAGAAAGGAAAGGACATGTAACTTCCCTTTAGTGAGGGCCCTCTCTGTGCTGGTCAGCTTCGTTCCGGCCAGAGAAAATCTTCTGTGTGTGTTGGTGTGGGCCCAAACCCTCAAGCTGCCTTTTGAGATACCGATCTTAAGCTGGTTTCTAAGAAATAAAAAACTCAGAAAGAATCTTTGACCTTCTCCCTTTCTTGCTTAAGAGATTCAGATGGAAAGATGTGCTCCAGGAAAGAAATCTTAGCTTATTCCCTTTAGACTGACCTGAGTTTAGGATGGCAGACAGGAGGGCTCCAGACAGGGGCCTGGTGGCTGGATCACCCATTGAGGTAAGCATTTGCCTGCCATATATGTTCTACTTTTCTTCAACTACCTGCAAAATGCCCATCTATAATAATAAAAGCGTAATATGCTAATTAGACTGGATGACCTTCTGGATGACCTTCCGGACAACGTTCCGGACAACCTTCTGGACGAAGCCGGGGCTGCGAGGGCTGAGGCGGCAGCTAGGGCTGCTGCTGCCAGGGCTGAGGCAGCAGCCCCGGCTGCCACCTAGGCCCTTGCAGCAGAAGCACCTGCTTCTGCCTTGGCCCTCAGAGCCCCTTGCATGATTTTGTGCATGGGGTCTCTAGTTTCCTTTGAAATCTCATCACCCCCTTTCCTTCCTTTGTCCAAAATGACATATATTCCCAATGTTGTCTCACTGTCTTTGGAATTTTCCTGCTTATGTGTATGCCGCATACACACATATGAAAATGTGGTTTTCTCCTGTTAATCCGTGTCTGTTAATTGGACTGTTAGCCTAGCTAGAGGAACTTACACGGTGGGAGGAAACATGCTTGGGTTTAGCCCTCACAGCAGCAAAACCAGTCCTTGAAAGATACTGATTGCATGAGAATTTTGCACAATAGCATATTATTGCACAAGCAGCAAAATAAGCCTAGGACGGTGGGGAGGGACAAGTTCTTGCAGGTTCTGGAATGTCTTCTTGTGGCTTTAGTTTTTACCCTAAATGCAAAAGGCTGCTGCAGAAATGTTTTAAACGGTGGACTGATGTGGTCAGATTGCAAACATCACCCCATGTGTACTGCGGACATAGACTGAAGGCAGGACACTCTGAAAGTCAGGAGGTGGCTCTGATTAGGGTGCCAGTCCCCAGCAAAGAAGTAAGGATGCTTCCGGCTTAACTAGGAGGTAAAAAACACAGGCTTTGGGGGTAGTTGCATGTGTTAAAAGAGAATTTTCAAAAACAGGTAAAATCATGACATAAAGATATAAAATGCACACGTCAAAGATTCTGCTTAACTCATTGGTTAAATGAGAGAACAAAGCAGAATGCTATCACCATGTCAAAGGGCAATCTGAGGGACCCAGGCTCATAGATTCTGTCCAAAGGAGGCAGAAGAGCTCCATGGGGAGGGGCGTCAAGGGAACCTCTACTGGAAGGAACAGAATTGCATCTTTATGGACTAGAATCGTTTTTGCATTTTTAGGAGTTATCAACAATTTAGACTTGAGAATAGCTCCTACAAGCCAGAGGCAGATCACCTTGGCAGTGTGTGCTCGAGAATGCATAGTTTTCCAGTCAAAGCACAGATTTCCCCCGTAAGTGTGTGTGTATGTGTGTGTATGTGTGAATGAGGGCCAATGTGGAAGGATGGATATAGCTCACACTCTTTGTATAAGCAACTGAGCCATATCTATTGAATGAGCATCTATATAATTAAAGGCTAATATGCAAATAGACCAAATGGCGGAACAACCAGTCGCTATGATGCGCACTGATCACCAGGGGGCAGATGCTCAACCCAGGAGGTGGTCAGTGTGCTCCCACAGGGGGAAGCCGGGCTTCTGGCTGGTGAGTACAGCGGTGTGGCTGGAGCCTCTCCAGCCTCCGTGGCAGCACTAAGGATGTCTGACTTCCAGCTTAGGCCTGCTCCCCATGGACCATCAGTTGGACATCCTCTCACTAAGGATGTCTGACTTCCAGCTTAGGCCCGCTCCCCATGGGCCATCAGTTGGACATCCTCTGAGGGGTCCCGGACTGCGAGAAGGCACAGGCAGGGCTGAGGGGACCCCCCCCCATTGCATGAATTTTGTGCACCAGGCCTCTAGTCTATATAATAAAAGCCTAAGTGACCGTTACCAGAATGACCAGCCGCTATGATGTGCACTGACCACCAGGGGGCAGATGCTTAACGCAGGAGCTGCTCCCTGGTGGTCAGTGCACTCCCACAGGGGGAGCGCCCCTCAGCCAGAAGCTGGGCTCATGGCTGGGGAGCACAGCTGTGGTGGTGGGAGCCTCTCCAACCTCCACAGCAGCGCTAAGGAGCAGCAAGCAGGCGGGTGGTAAGGAGCAAGGGCTCCTGGACTGCAAGAGGGATGTCTGTCTGCTGGCTTAGGCCTGATCCCCTGGAGTGGGCCTAAGCTGGAAGGCAGACATCCCCCGAGGAGTCCCAGACTGTGAGAGGGCACAGGCCAGGCTGAGGAACCCCGCAACCCTCCCCCACGCCAGTGCACGAATTTCCTGCACCGGCCTCTAGTTTATAATGAAGTAGAAACTGATTAAAAGCGGGGACAGCCTACTTTTTATGC
The DNA here is from genome assembly GCF_000412655.1 of Myotis brandtii. NCBI lineage: Eukaryota > Metazoa > Chordata > Mammalia > Chiroptera > Vespertilionidae > Myotis > Myotis brandtii. Next base: position 383,867 of record NW_005355862.1, on the reverse strand, counting down.
TTGGTAATTTACCAGTAGCATTTTCTGTGGTATAAATACTATTTTACAATGTCATTTTTAATGATGGCAATTTCCAGTGTACAGGTATGCCAGAATTAATTAAACTAGTTGCCTGGAACATTTAGAGTATTTCCAGTTTTTATGCTGAAAAACCCTATTCCCATATGTTTGCACAGTCACTTAATTATTTCCTCAGGGGCAAGTTTCTAAGAATTAATATTTCCAGGTCAAAGGGTAGACATAATTCTGCCTCAGGAAAGGTTGTCCTAATTTACTTCACCATCAGCAAAAGACTGACGTAGCCACTTTATTGCCTGTGGGGGCTTTTACGGATTTTTAATCCTCTTTATGAAAATTTTATTTTATGATTAATTATCCTGTTTTTTCTTGGTATTTTTTTTTACCTGCAGTGATTTTAAAATTCACCTTGCTACCTATTTGTGAACCCTTCCTCAAATTAGCATTTCTTTCCTTGAAAATGAAAGGTACACTATGTAAATGATGGGCCCGGAATCATGTTGTTGGCTCATTAAAATGATTTTTTTTCCTTCATAAAATATAGATTCTGAACCAGCTCGTTATTTTGGTAAGTGCAGTCGGTAGCAGCCGACAAGTTACGACTCAAGGATGCCCAAGGTCTCCTCCTTTTCTATTCGCCATCTGTCGCCTTCTAAAACCCCACAATGACAGTCACTCTTAGGAACAGAAAGTTATCACCTCTCCGTCTCAGAGATCAACCGGGGCACATTCTGACATTGTGAAGGGAGGCATGTGCAGACGGTGGCAGACGGAGGGAAACTAGCTTCTGGGCTTATGTTTATCTCCCGTTTCTCTTCTGTTAGAGTCTCCTGCCCTTTACTTCCAGCCATCCTCATGCAGCGCCCTGGCTGTGTGGTGTTGGTTCTCAAAGTAACAGAGGAACCCACGGTTCTGGGAGGCGCTGGAGCTCTGGCCAGGCGCTGGGAGCCAGGTGGGCTGGGTATCCGGAGAAGTGACCGGTCCACCCCAGCGAGTGGCCCGTCCACACCCACAGGCAGACAGGTAGCCAGATGTAACTGCAACATAACAAATAAGAACGAGAGGCTGCAGGGCCGAGGGGCAGGCCAAGCAAAACTAAGTTGCAGGAGATATCCTCCCATGTCGCTAGAAACACTGAGCATGATTGGGTTTCTGGGCCTGAGGGAAGCATACTGACTAAGTACTTCCTTACTTAAGGACAGAGAGTGTGCAACTATTTTAAGCGCAGACACTCCTTGCAGATTGCTAAGACGCCCTGGAGCCCTGGATGAGGTCTTCAGATGCCACTTTCAGAAATCCTCCGCTAAGCCCTCCCGTGCAGTGGGCCCGCGGTGCCAGGGAACCGAACTCGCAAATGGAAATGTCACGCTGAAGTGGCTCGGCTGTAAGCCGGCGTCCAGATGAAAGAGCATATGGTTACAACGAAACGTCTCCTTTTAGATTGTGTTAAGCATGAAAATAAAACTCTCACAGACGGCTCGGTCCTCAGCATACCCGTGCGCATCCCTAGGAGTCCAGTTTTCTGGGAAAATCCTGGGGTGATGGGTAAGAGCTTGCTCCCCAGAGCCAGGCGGCCCAAGGTTGGAGTCCTGGCTCATTCCCAGCTTCGTGCCCTTGAGTCATGCTTGGTGAACAACCTCCCTGTGGCTCATTGGAAAGCGGGGATAATGGTGGCGCCTGCCCCCTAGGGTTGTTGGAAGGGTTAATGGGCTAAGGCACCGCACAGGCTCAGCATTCCTCCTGCCCAGCTGAGGCAGGATACGTGTACTCACATCCTGGAGGCGAGTATTAATGTGTTTAGAGAGTAGGTGAAAGGGAGGGAGGGCCTGAGAAGCGAGGCTCACAGCGTTACTAGTCTGTGGCTGAGGATGTATCTTTGGAGTCGGGGAGAATGCTCTTACTTTCTGGGTAGAGATAGAGGATGCCGACCAAATGGAAACAGTCCCAAGCTCCCTTTTCTTCCAAGCGCACTGTGACTTTGGAGAATAAGACAGCTCTAAAGAGCTAATTATATCCAAGGGCACGGGTGGGATGCTGATGTCTGCAGGTGCACAAGCTCTTCAGGAAAGCCTCGGCATTGGGGTGGAGCAGCGATTCCCCGCAGTGGGGACGGGGGTGGGGGGGGGCAGAAATGCGGTGGAGGGGCTACAAGGCCAACATTATTTTAAATCCTCACCCGAGGATATTTTTTCCATTGATCTGAGAGTGGATGAGAGGGAGGAGGGGGAGAGAGAGAAATATCCATCCATGTGAGAGTGACACAACTGGTTGCCTCCCACACGCACCCTGACTGGGGCAGGGGATGGAACTTGCCTTTGATCTGGAATTGAACCCTTGACCCTGCGGTCCTCGGGCTAATGCTCTAACCACTGAGAAAAACCGGCCAAGGCCAACATTTTAATATCATTTTATTGAAGTACAACTTGTGGGAAGATGTGGGATTTTTCACCTGGGGCACATTTCTTTCTCTTCACCTCTCTCCTCCCCCCACCCCCCCTGCGGGACCTGTCACACTGATTTTTATGTTCATCAAAAGGTGACCCGTGTTTAAACGTTGAGACTTAAAACTTTGGACCGCAGGTTGGTAAATTGTGGCCCATGGCCCACCTCTGGCCCGGTGCCAGATTTTTAAATGGTTTGATTAGAAGATAGGACAGCATTCACATGCACATGTATTCTATAGCTGTTTTCATAAGCTTGGTAGTTGCAACAAAGACCAGTGTCATCAAAGATAAAATATTTAGTATCTGGCTCTTTACAGAGAAGATCCAAAGACCTAAATGGTCACATCTTACCTAGCTCTCCTCTTTTCTTGAGCTGACGTAGAGACAGTATGTAATTTTCTTTCAGCAAGAGTTTTGTGATTGAAACTTGTTTCCTGTGGCCTTCATAACTGTCATGCACCCTCTGGAAGTTTAATTTGTGACTGTTGTTCATATTGGGGCGCACTGCTCATAAAATTAGCAACTCTGAACAAATTCTCAATGGTTCCAGCTGCTTCTTGGCACTGGAAATCTTGGTGAATTTACCAAAATATTCTTTGTGAGGAAAAGCAGCTAATAAAAATGTCAGGCATTTGAAATCAGAGCTAAGCAAGTATTCAGGATATCAAGTTTTAAAGAAAGGAAAGAGTGAAAAAATAGTTGAATCATTTAAGGATTGGTGACAATTTAAGGCTGAAAAAATGAGGTATAATAAAACCAGCACCAGCTGCAACAGAATACATTCATAAGGAGCATTTTTTTTTTTGGTTAATCCTCATCTAAGGATTTTTCCCCTTTGATTTTTAAAAAGAGGGGAAAGGAGGGGGAGAGACAGAGAGAAACATCGACCTGAGAGAGACACATTGATTGGTTGTCTCCCACATGCGCCCCTGACCAGAGCCTGGCCACAACCGGTACGTGCCCTTGATCGGAATCTCAGAATCAAACCTGGGACCCTTCAGTCCCCAGGCCGACGCTCTATCCATGGAGCCAAACCAGCCAGAGCCATAGACACATTTTCACGTAAGCACTAAATCTTGCGTTACCCACCGGGATGTCAGGACTGGCTGATGAGCTTGTCTGTCTCAGCTTCCCCAGTGGCTTGTGTGGAAGGGCTTATCCGAATCTGGGTCTTAGAAGATCTTCATAAAAGCCGCATGTTCTTGGATTGCGCAGCCTCAGCTGTCCCTAACGGTGCATTCACCTTCAGCAGGGGTATTGCCCATGGGGGACGTTTGGCAGCGTCTGCAGACAATTTTGGTTGTCAGTGAAGTTGGGGAGCTTGTTCCTGGCATTCGGGGTAGAGGCCATGAGCCAGGAAGCATCCTACACCCCACAGTGCACAAGACAGCCCCCCACTACACAAAACTATGTTGCCTAAAATGTCAATAGTGACAAGACTGAGAAATCCTGGTGCATAGGAGGAGGTGGGATTTCTCAACATGAAAACTATCATCATCAAATTCTCTAGCAGCGTATTTATTGTTAGGGTCACCTGCTCTTTGTGGCCAGCGACACTGCTCTTTCCTATTGTCTAGGATTTAAAAATTTTAGTTAAAAACTCTTTTGAAAGGAAATTGTTAATTGAAAATCATATGTTGTTTAAAATAGGAAGGGGATGATTGAATGAATGAATTTTAAGAAAAAGTACTGTGCTGAACAATTAGGTGAATGGCATTATTCTCAGATTGTCACCCTTTTAATTTTTTAACAATGTCAGCATTAACCGTCTCGTCTCCATGTGTTATCATGTTCACTGAATCCCGTGTCCTGTTTCATTTTTCTCTAAACACTATTGACATATTTAGGTTTTTAAAAAAATTAAACTTAATGGGATGACATTGGTTAATAGGGTCATATGAGTTTCGAGTGTACATTTTGAGTCTACAGACCTGTATATTGCATTGTGTGCCCACCACCCAGAGTTCAGTCATCTCCATCACCGTATGTTTGACCCCCTTTATCCTTTACTAACCACTCCCCTTCCCTTTGGTAACCACCACACTGTTGTCTGTCTGTGTCTCCGAGTTTCAGTTTTATAGCCCACATCAGGATACGTTTTTAATCCTTTGGTCCTGCGTGGGTTTTCTCGTGTTCTTAGGACAGAAAGTGCATGGCAGGTGAAACCGGGAGTTGACTCTACTGAGCAGATTAACGTTTCACTGTCAATGCCTCCCTCAAACTCAAGCTGCCCCTCACCTGCCCCTGGGGCCACTTGTGGGAAAGCACACCCAGGGGCCCTCGTTCTGGAGCGTTGTTGGGTTGCGGAGCTCTGTGTGGGCAGCCCCAGAGGGAAGCGCGGTATTGTCTGAAAGTCTTTGTGAATATTTATGGATGGGCTTGCAAATTACAAACAGAACCCTTGGGGAATGAGTTCAAGAGCCAATGTGTCTGGCTCCACCCCAGGAGGCTGTGATTCAGCAGACTTGGCTCATCTCTAGGACTATGCACATTTTGCAGTTACCTTGAGCGATGTGGGGCCTACTCTGAGAGTCGCTGATGTGTGAGGTATGACAGAATAAAAGAATGCCTTGACAGCAGTCTTCCCTCTGAACTTGGCAGTGTCGAGTTTTGTAAGATGTGTTTGTATGTTTTGAACTGCCTTTTCATAACCCAGATTTTGGTTTGCTTTATTTCCTGATGAACTAATGTTTTCATCTACTCCATCTTGACTTCCCAGCCAGTGGGTACAAGCAATGTTGCATGTGAATATGTATGATAATACGTTTGCAGTTATTGTATTATAACGTGGCGGTTTTGCCCCCACTACTTAAAAAAAACCCCAAAAGAAATACAAACCAAAAAGAGAAACAAAAATCCCCTAAACTTAATACAGAAGTGTGGATGGAAATCATTAGACATACTGAAATTGAGAAATTGTCAGCTTGCACTCAACAGCCTTTGGACATAAGCCAGGAAAATAACTGGTTCAATTGTAGAGAAAATGAACAACAACCAAAAAGGTTAGAAATGCTATCATTCAAGATTGGGTCTAAAAATTGAGGCATAATTAGCAAACTTAAGCTACCTAACTCAGTGACAATAATTTTTTTTCAGTAATGGCATATTTTTCGCATACCTTTAGCATGCTTGATTTCTAACACATTTTCTGGGGCGTGTACAAAAAGAAAGTAGTTGCCAATAATAGAATGACAGTGAAAAACCCATTTTCCACAGCTTTTATTTGAACAATCAGAGTGACAGTCATTCCCACTGTAATCGCAGTCCTCCTGTGGTTGTCAGATTTTAAGGGAGCCTGTTATTCAGACATAAGCGAGATGTTGGTAGGACTTCTTTTTGCCAACCACAGTACTGAGAATGTTCATTTTCCTGGTTGAGTCTTCATCCTAAAAGGGGTGATTGAACTCTTACCCATGGTTCTTGCAACTTGACTTCTTGAAGTTACTTGGTCTACTGCAGTGGTTCTCAACCTTCTGGCTCTTTAAATACAGTTCCTCATGTTGTGACCCAACCATAAAATTATTTTTGTTGCTACTTCATAACTGTCATGTTGCTACTGTTATGAATCGTAATGTAAATATCTGATATGCAGGATGGTCTTAGGCGACCCCTGTGAAAGGGTCGTTCGACCGCCA
>NW_005355862.1:316625-377660 GCF_000412655.1 Myotis brandtii | reverse complement strand
TGCGAGAGGGCACAGGCCGGGCTGAGGGACCCCCTTTCCCCCCCGAGTGCACAAATTTTTGTGCACCGGGCCTCTAGTATAAAATAAATATCAAAAATATAAGTCTTTGTTTTACTATGGTTGCAAATATCAAAAAACTTCTATATGTGACACGGCACCAGAGTTAAGTTAGGGTTTTTCAAAATGCTGACACGCCGAGCTCAAAAGGTTCGCCATCACTGGCTTAGGCTCTAATTTGAAGATCCTGATTAAATGTCTCTACATTTTTTCACCTGAAATTTTTTGAGTGTTTTTTTTTAGTGTTTTTTGAGTGAGATAATTGTAGTTTCACATTCAGTGGTAATAAATATTACCCAAAGATTCTGAACCTTTACCCAGTTTCCCTGGTGGTAGCATCTTCAACCTCACAGTGCATATTATAACCAGGATATTGGCATTAAAACAGTCAAGATAGTATAATTGGAGTGGCTCAGTAGTTGAGCATTGACCTATGAACCAGGAGGTCACGGTTTGATTCCCTGTCAGGGCACATGCCCAGGTTGTGGGCTCGATCCCCTTTGGCAGCCAATCAATGATTCTCTCTCATAATTGATGTTTCTATCTCTCCCTTCCTCTCTGAAACCAATAAAAATATTAAAACAAAAAAAAAAATAAAAAAGTCAAGATACAGGACAATCCCCTCACTGCAGGGATTCCTCAGTTACCCTTTTATAGACACACTTCTGCCTCCAATTCGTAAGTCCTAACAACCACTACTCTGTTTTCTACATTTTTGTCATTTTAAGAATTCTAGAAATGCACATATACAGTAAGCAGCCTTCCTTTGGGTTTTTTCCCCTCCCACCCCCCAGCATAATTCTCTGAAGACTCATTCAAATTGCTGCAGTATTTTTTTTAAATATATATTTTTGATTTTTTTACAGAGAGGAAGGGAGAGGGATAGAGAGTTAGAAACATCGATGAGACAGAAACATCGATCAGCTGCCTCCTGCACACTCCCTACTGGGGATGTGCCCGAAACCAAGGTACATACCCTTGACCGGAATTGAACCTGGGACCCTTGAGTCCGCAGGCTGACGCTCTATCCACTGAGCAAAACCAGTTAGGGCTGCTGCAGTATTAATAGTTCATTTGGCCCCTAAACTAGGGGCCCAGTGCACGAAGTCATGCACCTTGAAAGGAACTGTGGTCCCTGAGGTTGTGGTGGACACAGGGGCAGGTCTTGGCCCATCCTCCGCACCCCAGCCCACTACGGCTCCCGGTCCCCTGTCTGCCCGCACAAGCAGCGAGTGGGGCTGGTGCTGTCATCAGGTACAAGTGGCGGTAGCTGTTGCCTCGATTGCCCCACAGGAGTAGGGGGAGGTGGTGAAGCCCTGAGGGACGATCAGGGCCCACAGTCGCCGCTTGCACCTGCTGACGGCACCGAGTGATTGGGACTGGCGCTGGGCGCTGACAGCGGGTGCGAGTAGTAGCTCTGGCGCTGGCTGCAGGTGCGAGTGGTGCTGCCAACCCCGATCACTCCTCAGGAGCAAGGGGAGGTGGAGTAGCCCTCAGGGGTGATTGGGACCAGTAGCCACCACTCGCACCCACTGCCAGCGCCGAGAAATCGGCACTGGGTGACAGCAGTGGGTGCGAGTGGGGCCGGTGCCGGCAACAGGTGTGAATGCCCGGCGGGACCATGGCGCGCAGGAGCAAAGAATATTCAGTAACCACCAGAGGCTTACCCTGATGACAGTGACTGGCACCCCACCTTGGTCTGGCACCCCCGCTCACCTGTTCCACCATCCTGCCACAGCCAATGTCTGCAATGTTCCCCTGCGCCCCCTGGTGGTCAGTGCACGTCATAGTGACTGGTTGTTCAGTTGATCCCCAGTTCAGTCTATTTGCATATTAGGGTTTTATATATATAGACTAGAAGCCCAGTCCACAAATTCGTGCACAGTTGGGGTCAGGCCAGCCTGGCCCCAGTCGGGGCGGATCAGGGCCAGGCCTGTCGGGAGGAGGAGATGATGGGAGATTGGCTGGCCGGCCCTCCCCAGTCAGGGCTCCATCAGGGCCAGGCCGACTGGGGGGAGGGGCCATGGTGATTGGCCCCGGGCCCAGCCCCCAATTGGGTGGGGGGGCCAATTGAGGGCAGGGCCAGCTGTGGGGAGGGGCTGTGGGCGGTGGGCCGACTGGCCCCACCCCTGAATGTAGTGGGGGTGGCGATTGGGGGTCAGCGGCTGGGGGAGGGCCTGTGGGAGGTTGGCCAGCCAGCCCCACCCCCAATTGGGGTGGGGGGGCTGATTGGAGGCAGAACTGGCTGGGGGAGGGGCTGTGGGCTGATGGGGTGGTTGGAGCCCATTGTGGGTGGGGCTGGCCAGGGGGAGGGGCCTCGGGAGGTTGGCCCGCCAGCCCCACCCCTGATTGGGCAGTTCGCTAGCTGCAGTGAGCATCCTAGGGACCGGTTGTTCAGCTTTCCAGTTTTATATATATATATAGATAATACTGCATGATATGGATATAAACCATTTACCCATTGAAGGGTATGTGTTTTGCTTCCAGTTTTGCATGGATAGAAATAAAGCATCCAAGAACATTCCTGCTCAGATATGTGGGGAGTTTGCGTTTCTCTGGGATTGATTTCTAAGAGTGCTACTGCTGGTCGTATGTTGCTTTGTTAGCTTTTTAAAGAAACAGCCAAGCTGTGTTTCAGAGTGGCTGTCCAGTTTACATGTCCACCAGCAACATATGAGTGATCCAATTTCTCTGCACCCCTGTCAGCATTTGGTGGTGGTGGTATTATTATTATTACTGTTATTTATTTTAGCCAGTCTGACTGGGGTATATTGCTATGTCACTGTGGTTTTAATTAACATTTCCCTGATGGCTAATGATGTGGAACGTCTTTTCATGAACTACTCAATCAGCTGTGTCTCCTCTTTGGTGAAATGTCTGTTCATGCCTTTTTGGTCCATTTTGTAATTGGAGTGTTTCTTTAAAAAATATATATACATATATATATAGAGAGAGATTTCAGAGAGATAGAAACATCAATGATGAGAGAGAATCATTGATCATCTGCCTCCTGCATGCCCCCTACTGGAGATCGAGCCCGCAACCGGGGCATGTACCCTGACTGGGCATCAAACAGTGACTTCTTGGTTCATAGGTAGATGCTCATCCACTGAGCCATGTCAATTGGGCTGGAGTGTTTCTTTACTGTGGAGATTTGTGAGCTCCTTCTATACTGTAGGCTCCAGTCCTTGGTCAGATATGTGGTTTGCAGACGCTTTCTCCCGGTCTGTAGCTTGTCTTTTCATCTGCTTGACAGGGCTTTCCACAGAGCACAAGCCTTCCGTTTTGATCAGGTTCCACTGGGCAAGTTTTTCTTTTAATGGATTGTGCTTTTGATATGAAGTCCAATAACTCTTTGTCCAGACCATAATCCCAAACATTTTCTTCTTTCTTTCCCTAAAAGTTTTATTGTTTTGGTTCATATTTAAGTCCACTTTGAGTTAATTTTTTTGTATAAGATAGGTATTTTAGATTAATGTATTTGTTTTCCCCTATGGATGGTCAATTATTCTAATATTATTTGTGTAAAAGACTACCTTTCTCCATTGAGTTACTATTCCACTTTTGTCTCCATGTTATAGCCATTGATAGGCCAATGACTGTGCAAGGTAAAAGCCAAAAGAATTTATTTTAATTACTATATTGTTTTATGATACCTCTGGATATTTGAGAGGCTCTCTCTTCTTTGACTACCAATGAGGTCTTTAAACTGTATTGGACCCATGATTCCCATATCTGATTGCATTTGAAATTAGAGCATGTGCTGTGAATGCCTGTATTATTTGAAATGGTTGAGATTTTTATCTCTGGGACTTTTTGCTAAATATTTCTACTGATACTGTTATTAAAACATGAATAAATTTGCCTTCGAATACTTCTTTTCTTTTGATTCCAGTAATTGTCAGAATGATATAATGCGCCCATTGTGGAAACATTTTTTTTAAAATTTTATTTTCCAGTGCAACATCGCTTTTATGGATTCTGGTCATTTCACAGGTGAAAACATCAACAAGGAAATCTTTAAATGCAAATGTCATTACATCATACCTGAGTCCTGGGTGTTGCTGAATCCAGCCTCTGTATTTTCTTCCAGATTTATCAGCGATGCTGGTTAGTATTCAAGAAGGCCTCCAGCAAAGGCCCCAAGAGACTGGAGAAATTTTCTGACGAACGCGCTGCATATTTTAGGTGTTACCATAAGGTAAGATCGATTGATCTGGCTCTTCAGTTCATCTGTTCACAAGTAGGTAACTCAAGTTCATTGACTCTGAAAACCTCTCCTGATTATTTGACCAAGGTATAAATAATCATTTTTCCAAACACAAAGCATCTCTAAAGTAATATCTACTTGCTAATTGTTTAAAATACTTGTTGTTTTCCAATCCCATGTTTTGTAAATTTTCAACTTGCGTACTAAACCCCACTTCCAACAACAGAGCCTTGAGAGTAAGAATTGGATCGCATGGAATGTAGCCCAGTGCCTGATGCAGAATAGACCCTCATGCAAGATCCTCAGTTTCTCCTAATCTGCAGTGTATTCCTTCCAATGTGTTGTTTATTAGTGTTATGTCATTCTTTATTTCCAACTGTTCTTTTTTCATAGTTACTATATCTTTTTTTCATGCTGTTGATCATCTTTAACATCATACTCTGAACTCTGTTACAGGTAAATTTCTTATCTCTGCTTCATTTATCTCTTTTTCTGGAGAATTCTCTTGTTCTTTCATTTGGGTGTTTTTTCTTTGTTTCCTCATTTTGGCTATCTGTTTGGGTTTGTGACTATGTACCAGGTAGATCCTCTATGCCTCTCAAACTCTAGTGCAGGACAGTGTCAAACACTGTTTCTAACTAATTAGATCAGGCAAAGACTCAAAGTCTCCAGAGAACACCTCTACCTACACACTGATAGGATTCAGATTTGAATTGCCCCCTCCCTTCTAGGCAATAGTCCTGAGATGTGGGGAGAGTTTTTTTTTCAACAGGGTGGGGCAGTGGCTTCTGCGTAGCGTTTGGGGCTGGGAGGCTAGAAAACAGGTGATAGGTAGAGGAGGAGGAAGTCCCGCCCATTCATTTATTTCTTTAAGTTTGATGAATAAATTTAATTCAGATGTCCAGTTTTCCTAGCAGTAGTAGTGAGACTTCCTTACTAAAAATAATAATTGTGTGTTAAAATGTTTCATTCAGGAGTAGAAATTTAAGGTAATTCAAGGTATATTTACTAATTAGATTTACAAATTAGGCACCTCTTTCCCTCCACATGGTGATATTTTTCATAGTCCCTGTTATCAGGCAGCCTATGTAAAAGCACATGGGATCACTTCTTTTCCCCAAGGCTCTGGTTATTCTCATGCTGGGAAATACTACTCTTTTGACTATGGAGGAACCATGCTTATGTTTATGATAGAATATTTTGATTGTGTTGGTTTTCCATATTGAAGACTCTTATCCTCATTTGGTGAGAAATTACCAGGGGGCTACTTGCCATTTAAAATGTTATGTGAAACCAGTAGATCCATCAGCATGGAAATCTGGCTATGAGGGAAAGTGAATAATCTTTCCTTTCGTGCAAATTCTCCTGAAGCGGCAACTTCATAACATCTGATTAAGGGCCCATGTTGACAATTTGGTTTATGCAGTAAATTACTATGGTAATTTGTCATAGCAGCCAGAGCAGACTAAGATAACGAGCACACTCTTGTTCTGTCTGGTCCCTGATGTCCATCAGTCCTTCCTTGTTTTCGTTGGGTCCTGCATACATCTGGAAACACCCGAGTCTTCACAGTCCCCTCTACCTGCCTTCCAGGATTTAGAAAAATAAATGGGCTCTGCTTTGCTTGCAGACCTACACATGCCTAAGAGAAGAAAGAGGACAAGCAAGGAATACTGCAGAGAAACTTCCCCAACCCACCCCACCAGCATGTGGTGCTGGCTCTGTGGTCAATATGCATAGTGACTCCAAACACTCCTCACACTCCCTGTTGCTACTGCAGTGGTTCCAGCCCCTGGGCTGCCTAATTCTCAGCCTAGAGTCTGTTAGAAACATACGGCAATCACATCATAATACCCAGCTCCACACCCTCACCGAGTCCTTCTAGTGGACTCACACTCACAATCTGACTCCCTGTGGCCTGTTTAACCTCATCAGCTCAGCTTCCCCAATCCCACTTTCCTCGGTTCTGGGCACACTGGGCCCCTTGCTTTCCCTGGGGTAGGCCAACCACAGTCCTGCCTTTGAACTTGTTTTTCCCTTTCCTTGGAATACTGTCCCCACAAATATCCACCGAGCTCATTGCCTTACTTTGCTCAGGTCATTGCTTACATTTTCTCAAAGTGAAGCCATTTCTTGACTCCATGATTTAAATTGGGGTCCTTTGACCCCTTCCCCCCATCTCACTTTACTTTTCTCTTGAGCACTTAGCACTACATATGTACTTAGTACTTGGTTGCTTCTTATTGTCTTCACCACTGGACCATCCTAAAGTAAGGTCCACAAGGGTAGAGATTTTTGGGGGTGGGGTTAGGTGTGGTTCTCTATTAGTTAGCAGAGCCTAACACACAGTAGGCACTTTGAACAGCATTGGTTGGGAAGCAATGAGCATTGTCAACTCATGGAATACAATAGATGCCTTTGTGTTAAACTCTTAGTTCACTTTCCAGAAAAAAAAAATCTGTACTTAAGACATGTGAAGCCAGGAGCAGGGATTTTGATCTGGAGGAAATGGGATGAGTGATGACAGGGGGGAGGAAGCCAGGATTGGGAAGTTTTCTGGGGATAGACTTAAAGGGAAGACCGAAGTGGACTGGTAGTTCCCCTTTGAATGTGGAACAAGCAAGGGGAGATTGAAGACAAGCTTGCCCTATTTCAGACTTCTACCTGCTGGCTTTGGACTTTAATATGTAAATCTGCGAGGAACGTGGTAAGCCAATTCCCTTTCATCTCTAATAACCATTAACCAGAGTTCAAAGCATTAGAGGGAAGAATTATCTACATCAAGCCTCCAAGCCCTTGATGAGTTCCTGCCGCCGATTCTTTCTTCCTGTTCTTTCAGATCTGATACATTCAGTATTAATCTCTCAGGGGCATAAAAACGCTGAAGTGACTCCGAGATATGCATTTTTTAAAATCTAAATGCTGTGTAATTTATGAATCTTGATAATAACAGGCTGGGGGTTATACGTAGCACACCGTGACCAGATTTCAGAGTTCATGTGGCTCTAAATGAGGCCGTTGCCGAGAGAAATGAGGCCCGCACACTCTGCTATTTGGTCAGTGCTGGGGCGGTGGGACCTAGGCAGGCATACCTTTCCTCTAGGAAATCGGTAGCCTTTCTGAGAACACAGTCCCGCTGTCGTGTCCCTTTAAGAGATATTACTAAGGAAAAAATGCCAGTTTTGCACAGGATCCTTCTTAGAAGTTTTAAAACAAGAAATTGGCTGTAGACTTCTAAAAGTTGGTGCCTTCCTCACTGCACATGTAGCTAACGGTGCTCTCGTGCGAAAATGGGAAAGTAAATATATGAATAATGCACATACAGAGCAGTTCATTTTCCATTCCTTTACCTCGTCCTGAAGCGCCCGCCAGCACTCGGCTGTCAGAGAGGCTGTGAGTTTGATGAAGTGTAATTGCAACCGTGGGAAGGCGCCAGTGGCTTTAAATAGAGTTCCTCCCGTTAGACACAAGTCCACTGTTTTCACTCCGGAAATCAGAGTCGTTCACTCTCACCCGAAGGGGCTGAGCGTTTCCCTGCGTAGTTTACTTTTTTGTGCTGAGGGACAATTGGGAAGGGGTCTGAGTGGAAGGAAGACCAAGACAAGGCACGTGGCGTGGGGCGTCTGCTGGGCCCGTGTTTGGGACCCAGCTTTCTAACCCTGCCTTTGCTCCTTCAAGCGTCTTCGCTTCTGTGTAACGTGGCCCCCAAGGCAGGTCACATCATAGCTTCTCCACGTCACTGTGGGATCCAATTCACCTTGGACCAGAGGACGGACCCAACAATTTCTCTCATATAAGCGTTTCCCGAATTGTGCGCTGGAGGGTGCGGCAGAGGCGAGTTCTGGGAGGACCAGGTTCTGTGGCCACGGTTGCGGGACGGCTGCTTTTCCTTCCCATTCCTGAGATGCCAAGCCCACGGGAGTTTATGGGCACTCGGGGGGCGGGGGTGGGTTATGGAGACTCGGGGAGTCCTGCTGTTAGGAGAGCAGAGCCATGGTAAGGCAGCACTTCCAAAAGCGATTGCCTGTGGAGCCATCGTTTTTATTAAGTCACATATTCCAGGGAACAGCACATCTCACTCTGAGGAACCCCGTCTTGAGTGCTGCTTTGGGGGTCACCTGGTTTACTAAAGTCTGCTGGGCCCATTGTTATTTCAGCAAATAGGAGGGGTCTTCCCGCTCCACCGAAATCAGAGGGTCCACTTATATGTCGAAGGGGTAAATGCAAATGGCTGTGAAATGGAAGTCCCTCCAACTGCGGGGGACGGTGGCCATGGTTACCTTTGTCGTTCTGCCGACCTTTCAGGCTCCTGGTTCCCTTGGTCGGTCCTTTCTTAACGACCAGGGCACGCCCCCAGACCCCAGGCTTCACACGTTGCTCTTGTTTCTGCAAAAGTAGGATTCCGGTTCCTCCCACTGAGCCAACGTCCTGGCATCATTTCTGGAGAATTCTACCGGCTTATCTTTCCCAGTGACTCGCTCTTTTTTACGCGTTTCTCCCTCCTCTAAAACACGTCCTCTTCTGATGTAGCTGTCTCCATCTTTTCAAAATCTTGAAATACAGCATCACCTCTTCTCTCAATGACTCCCAGTACTTTGGTTTTTTTATTATTATGGATAAAGCTGCTGTGAACATTCGTGTACATATTGTTGTATGAATATAAATTTTTATTTCTCTGGGATAAAATCCCAAGAGTGAAACTGCTGGGTCATACGGTGGTTCCATGCCTACTTTTATGAGAAGCTGTCAGACTATTACAAAGCGGCTGCACCATTTTACATTCCCACCAGCAATGCTTGAGGGATCCAGTTTCTCCACATCTTCGCCAGCTTTTGGTGCTGTCTCTCTCTCTCTCTCTCTCTCTCTCTTTAATTTTAGTCTTGCTGATAGTGAGATCTCATTGGGATTTTAATTTGCATCCCGTAATGGCTGGCTGATGAATATTGAACATATTCTCATGTACTTATTTGCCATCTTTATCTCTTTTTCGGTGAAATATGTTCTTTACCTATTTTTAACTGTATTTTTTACTATTAAGTTTGGCAGATTTTTTAAAAAATAAAATTTATATACTAGTCTCTTGTCAGATATGTGGTTGCAAATATTTTCTCCCATTCTATGGCTTATCTTTTCATTATTTTAACAGGGTCTTTTGCAGAACAAAAGTTTTAATTTTGATGTGATCCTGTATTTGAATTGTTACTTTTATGAATCATACTTTTGGTGACAACTCTAAGCACTCTTTGCTTAGCCTTGGGTCCTGAATAATTTCTCCCAGTTTTTAAAAATTATGTTTTTATTGATTTTAGAGAGGAAGGGAGAAGGAGAGAAAAATAGGAACATCAGTGATGAGAGAAAACCACTGATTGGCCGCCCTCCTCATGCCCCAGACCGGGGATCGAGCCCACAACCCCAGCATGTGCCCTGACCGGGAATCAAACCGTGACCTCCTGGTTCATGGGTCGATGCTGAACCACTGAGCAACATTGGCCAGGCTCTCCCAGTTTTATTATTAAAAAAATTTTAAACGTTTATAGTTTTATATTTTACGTTTAAGCCCATGATTCATTTTGAGTTTAACTTTTGTACAGGGTGTGAGATGTGGAATGAGTTTCACTCTTTTTACCTATGGATGTCTACTTATTCTAATACCATTTGTTGAAAACCAGTTATTCTTTCCCCATTGAATTGCTTTTGTACCTATCTCAAAAATTATTTGGACACATTAGCTTGGGTCTATCCCTAGATCCTCTATTCTTTTCCATTGAGCTATGTATCTTTCTACTGATATCATAGTTGGTTACTGTAGATATAATCCTTAATATTGGGTAGAATGATTTCTTTCATTTTATTCTTTTGAAAGGTTGTTTTAGTTATTCTAGTGCCTCCCCTTTCCATAAAATTCTAAAATAAGCTTGTATGTCTACAGAAAACTCATGTTAGGCTTTTGAAAAGAATGACATTAAAACTATAGATCAAATTGTGGGAGAACTGACATGTTGTCTATGTCGAGTTTTTCAATTCATGAACATGGTATGTCACTCCATTTATTTGAATATTTGATTTCTTTCATCAGCATTTGTAATGTTCAGTCTCCATATCCTGCACATGTTTTAAGCTTATACCTAATTATTTTATTTAGTTTGGATTAAATTTAAAGCCCTTTTGGATTAAGTGCTTACTTTGTGTAAGTCATTTTTGGCCTATAATTTGATAAAAACAGTCATCTTGTTTAAATTATTTTTTTTCCAATCCCTCAATTATTTGACTAATTATTCGAAGTGGTTAGTTTTCCTTGCATTTTAGAAAGAGCCTCATTTTTTAAAAGGTTTATGAAAATTTCATCTGTTTCCTCTGTCACTGGTCTATACGTGTTTTTGACTTAAGCACACACATACATGTGGAAAAATAAGAAGGCCAAAACGAAAACAAATTTCACCTACAAAGTTCATTGACTACAAATTCATTTTCCCCCATTTACACTTATTTCTTACATAAACTTAAGACCCTGTATCTCCAGGGCTGTTTCTACGCTATCTTACCTTTGTGTGGAAACACTTGGCTATAATCCAAGTGCACACAGAAGCTCTGTGTAAATGATGTCAGTCGTATGGGTATTCCCTTGTAGGTAATTGAGTCTCTTTCTCTTGCTGCTTTTAAGATTCTCTCTTTGTCTTTTGCTCTTGGCATTTTAATTATGATGTGTCTTGGTGTGGTCCTCTTTGGATTCCTTTTGTTTGGGGTTCTCTGCGCTTCTTGGACCTGTAAGTCCATTTCTTTCACCAGGTGGGGGAAGTTTTCTGCCATTATTTCTTCAAATAGGTTTTCAATATCTTGCTGTCTCTCATCTTCTGGCACCCCTATTATTCTGATGTTGGTACGCTTGAAGCTGTCCCAGAGGCTCCTTACACTATCTTCGTATTTTCGGATTCTTTTTTCATTTTGCTTTTCCGGTTGGGTGTTTTTTGCTTCTTCGCATTTCAAATCTTTGGCTTGATTCTTGCGCTCCTCTGGTCTGCTATTGGGTGTAATATTCTTTATTTCAGAGCGTGTATGCTTAATTTCTAGTTTCTTTATCATAGCATCGAGGGTCTCATTAGTTTTCGTGAGGCTCTCCAGAAGTTTATTGCAAGCCCTCAAAATTGCGTTTTTTAGCTCTATATCCTCCATTTCTGTCATGTTTTTTTGTCTCCGCATTTTTTATGCTTTCTTGGTGCACCCCCTAGTGGTCTTTGTGCGCAGTCTTGTTCTAGTTGAGCCTTGATTGTTGTAGTTAATACTAGAGGGATTTGACCACCAGGCCGACTGGCTGTGTGAATCAGCTGTGTCTGCCGCGGAAAACTTCTGTCCTCTGGGGAGGTGCTAATCTAGCCTTTGCCTGAGGCGATCCGGCAAATGGCTCTGCGCAGGGCTTGGGCGGGGCGGGCTCAACAGGGCGGGCGGAGGGAGCCGTTATGGTGCCCTCAGTCCTGTTCCCAGAGGCTCTGCTTCTCAGAACCCCCGGAACCGCTGCAAACCTCGGAGGGAAAGCTGCCTTCCAACTGATGCCAGACACTCCCGCTTCTCCCGTTTGGGTCCGAGTCCCCAGCGATTCGCCCGTATCTGGAGCTCAGAGTCTGAGACTCCCCCCTGACCGAAAACGACAACCGCGCTCTCAGCCACCAGCCCGCTTTGCGCGCGCACCTCCGCACCTGAGTATTTTCCACACTGCGCCTCCTCTGAGCCTCGGTGTGCTGTTATTTTTCCTTCTAGTTGAAGAGTCTCTCCTCAGCCAGCCTTCCTGTGGTTCTGGGTGATGTCCGTTGCATCTTTTAGTTGTATTTTTGAAGTGGTTGTTTGGGGCAGCAGTCTCCGGTGTTTACCTATGCCGCCATCTTGGTCTCTCTATTCTCTTTTTAAAGGTTGTTTTAGTTATTCTAGTACCTCCCCTTACCATAAAATTCTAAAATAAGCTTGTATGTCTACAGAAAACCCATGTTAGGCTTTTGAAAAGAATGACATTAAAACTATAGATCAAATTGTGGGAGAACTGACATGTTGTCTATGTCGAGTTTTTCAATTCATGAACATGGTATGTCACTCCATTTATTTCAGTATTTGATTTCTTTCATCAGCATTTGTAATGTTCAGTCTCCATATCCTGCACATGTTTTAAGCTTATACCTAATTATTTTATTTAGTTTGGATTAAATTTAAAGCCCTTTTGGATTAAGTGCTTACTTTGTGTAAGTCATTTTTGGCCTATAATTTGATAAAAACAGTCATCTTGTTTAAATTATTTTTTTTCCAATCCCTTAATTATTTGACTAATTATTCGAAGTGGTTAGTTTTCCTTGCATTTTGGAAAGAGCCTCATTTTTTTAAAGGTTTATGAAAATTTCACCTGTTTCCTCTGTGACTGGTCTATACGTGTGTTTGACTTAAGCACACATATACATGTGGAAAAATAAGAAGGCCAAAATGAAAACAAATTTCACCTACAAAGTTCATTGACTGCAAATTCCTTTTTCCCCATTTACACTTATTTCTTACATGAATTTAAGACCCTGTATCTCCAGGGCTATTTCTACGCTATCTTACCTTTGTGTGGAAACACTTGGCTATAATCCAAGTGCACACAGAAGCTCTGTGTAAATGATGTCAAAGGCAAGTTAGTGAGAAATTCTGCACCCTCTTGCAATCTGGGACCCCTCAAAGGGATGTCCAAATCCCTGCAGGATCGGGCCTAAACTAACTGCTCACCTGCCTGCCTGCCTGATCACCCCTAACCACTCTGCCTGCCTGCCTGATCGCCCCTAACCCCTCTGCCTGCCTGCCTGATCGCCCCTAACCGCCTCTGCCTCGGCCCCCACCCGCCATGGAGGCCCTCGTAGCTTCTTCTGGAAGGTAATCTGGAATGAGGTCAGGAAGGTCATTTGGCTGTCCGGTCTAAATAGCATATTACGCTTTTATTATTATAGACATATTTCAGAGAGGAAGGGAGAGGGAGAGAGAGATAGAAACATCAATGATGAGAGAGAATCATTGATTGGCTGCCTCCTGCATGCTCCCTACAACCTGGGCATGTGTCCTGACGAGGAATCAAACTGTGACCTTCTGGTTCATAGGCCGATGTTCAATCACTGAGTGACACAGGCCGGGCTTCCCTGCAGGATTTAACGTAAGGATGAATAAGACAGTGCTGGTAGGTGTCTCTGAGCTTCCTGGAAGAGAGGCACTCCAGGAGGTGACAAATCCTCTGGTCTGGATAATCTACTCATGAAATATGGAACTTTGAAAGTGTGAGAAAACCTCAAATCACTTTGACAGCATTTTAATTATAGCTGATTTGTTTGCCGCTAATAGTGAACATGCTGTCAGCGTGATTTGAGATGTTTCTTCCACTCAAAATGTTGTATTTCATGTTTTTGAGTCACAAGGCAGCATTCTGGTTCCCAGATACAACCAGAATAGCTCAGGGATTGTGTCTGAACACAAAGGAAAGAGGGTAAGATGGACCAAACATACTAAATTCCTCGGAAGGTGTCATCACAGAGTTCATTCTTCTGAACATGGAGCGCCACCCTCAAGCCCCTCAGTTATTCACTCAACAGTAGGTTAGGGAGCCCTCCTGTGTGCAATGCACCAACCGAGTATTACAAACGCAGCAGCGAAAAGGCAAGGCCCTTGCCCTCCGGGTGCCAACTGTCTGGTGCAGGACACGGATTCTAAACAAACGAACAAATATATTGACAAGACCTTTACCACTCCCACCGCATTTGGGGGAGATGAGCCCCTCTCCTCTCCTGCAGCAATGATAGCTGTGCAGGCAATAAGAGGGTGGAGAGGTAGAGAATAAGGGCCTGTCCTCTGAAACAGGGTGGTCAGGGCAGGCTTCCTGGAAGAGGTGACTTTTGCTCTTCGAAGGATGAGAAGGTACCAGCCAATAGAGAAAGCTAATGGTATTGCAGGCAGAGGGAAGAACTAGTGCAAAGGCCTGACGCTGGAACAAGCATGTCATGTACCAAGTGTGATGTCTTAAACGTTTGATGATACAAGCAGCGTGAAAGAGGAGGCATTGCCTGGGAAGCAAAGGTTATGGCTTCAGGACTTGGGTGGGCACAGGTGTGCCGATGTGTAGACCTAAGTCCCAGAGGATGGGCACAGCATTTTTCCTCGAAGCCCCCAGGTACTCACTGTGATATAGAAATCCCCTCACAAAGGTAGACTCCAGGAGGGGCTGGACGTCATCCTGCTACCCAGCCTTTGGTGGCCTGCCAGGAAGTGTCGAGCGTGGACAGGGTCATGGAGACTAGAGAGCCTTCCTCATGTTGGCCAAGTGAGGTGAGGAAGAGACGAGACTGTTGCTTTTCCATGTCTCCCCCGTGGACTCTTAAATTAATTCCACTGTCATCCTGGCCAGTTTGGCTCCTGGATAGAGTGTCTGCCTGTAGACTGCAGGGTCCTGGATTCAATTCGGTCAAGGGCATGTACCTCAGTTGTAGGGGCAATCCCTGGCCCCGGTTGGGGCGCCTGTGGGAGGCAACCAATCAATGTGTCTCTCACATCAATGTTTCTCTCTCTCTGTCTCTCTCCCTCCTTTCCACTCTCTCTAAAAATCAATGGAAAAATATCTTTGGGTGAAGATTAACAAAAAAAATTAATTCCACTGTCAAGATTCCCATGCCCCTACTGGACTGTTTGGGGTTGGGGGTTAAACCCCACGCTTGTACCCAGATTCCTTCACCAAACAAACACTGGATCCTAGATGCTGGACGCTGAATCATATATATTCCAAGGCCACAGACGTCCTCAGCTTCTGCGAGCTTCCTCCCACGAACCTGACAACACGAAATTTCTGAGATTTACTCCAGCTGTGGCAAATCCCTAATAAAAAATTTCCCCAAATGAGTCAGTCCCACAGGAGGCAACTGAGACATTCCGTGTTGTGTGATGTCAGCGTGTCATGTGGAGTGGGTCTTGTCTACAAAAAGCCCAGCCACGGCCCTGGTGGCTGACTGGGGCTTGTCCGCAGGGCAGAACCCGGACCCTGGCGGGAGGGAGAGTCTCCCACACAGTACAATGCTAGGTAGCTTTCCCCGCAAGCAAACCTGATGGGAAAAGCCAGCTTTTCCACGAAGTTCGAGTCAGGGCTGATTATTTGCTTCACAAAAGGATTCCACAGAGGGCTCCTTTAAATAACCAGCTCAGAGAGAAAACGTATAATGCGATGAAGTGACAGGAAAACTTTTTCCAAAAGCGCATCTCTTCATCTGTGTGCATGGAGGGATGTAAGGATGTGTTTGCAGCTGTCAGCGTTACACAGGAGGGTTTGGGGCCATATACCCATTGGGGACATCGAGGCCGGCGTGTAGCTGTGGCATTTGTTGGGCAGCCCTGCTTCACCCCTGATTCTGCTGATCCCCTCAATTGATCCAGGGGTGATCAGGCAACCAGATAAAACCCTCCCCCTCTGACGGAGGAGCTGGTGGATGTCAGGGCCTCTCTTTGTCCTTCCTGGAGAAAGTGGCGCCACAGCCACTAGAGCAGTGGTTCTCAACCTGTGGGTCGCGACCCCTTTGGCAGTTGAATGACCCTTTTACAGGGGTCGCCTAAGACCATCCTGCATATCAGATATTTACATTACGATTCATAACAGTAGCAACATGACAGTTATGAAGTAGCAACGAAAATAATTTTATGGTTGGGTCACAACATGAGGAACTGCATTTAAAGGGCCAGAAGGTTGAGAACCACTGTCCTAGAGGAACCCAGAGGGTGCTGGGGGCGCACGGTGGGCACGCATCTTGAGAAAAGCGAATCGCAGTTTGTTCAGATGCGTTTTCAGGCAGCGCCGTCCAGCAGAATCAGCTCGCCGAAGCCAAAGGCACCCTCCAACAAGGTGTCCTTCTGCCGTTTCCCGCCTTGTCCAGGGAGGGCAGTTGGACCGCCTTCGCCATCTGCCTCTCCTCTTTGTGGCAGGAAGATACCTCGATGCCATGGCGGGGGACGGGGATTGAAAGCCCAATAACATGCTGTGCAGACACCACCCAGCAGCTTCAGAAGCAAAGAACAGGCTGAGGAAGTGACGCCTAAATGGAGCCTAGACCAACCTGCTCATGGTTTTCTTCAGACCCTCACCAGCTACAGCTAGAGCCTGCAGTTGGGATGACAGCTGGCTGGCTGGCCCTCTGAGATACCCTTGGGGACTGATGCTCTTGTCAAGCGTCAGTGGCATGGTTTCCTCCTCAAGTAAGCTACTCAGTGTCTACAGCAGCTCAGCGATGAACAGATCTCAGTTAAAACCAAGGATGAGGGCGCCCAAATGTGTGAGTGCACGGTGGGCACTTATTTCAGCTAAACATAGAGTGCATTCTATATCATCCAACTTGGTAACCTGACTCAACGCAGGAGCTACACATTAAAAACATTGTTCTCTAATCCTCACCTGAGGACATTCTGAGGGGGAAGAAGGGAGAGAGAGAGAAACATAGAGAGGTTGCTTTCCGTATGCTTCCCTGCAGGGGATCCAACTCTCAACACAGGTTTGCACCAGGACCGGGAATCGAACCAGCAACCTTTCACTGCATGGAGTGACACTCAACCAGCAGAGCCACTGGGGCCAGGCTACACATTTTGAAGTAAGAAATGCATAATAATAGTGATTCTAGCAACATTCGTGATCCGTGATTCTAGATTATTTCATAAAAAGTAGTCTGGGTGGGAGCAGGAAGAGTATCCTCAGTCAGTATGTACCTCGAGTCGGCAGTCACACATTGATGGGCTTAGGCTGACAACCCAGCTGGGTGAAAAAGAATAGCACTTTGATGCGGGTGCTAAGATGATTCCCTGACAGATGGTTGGGGAACAAGGTATTCACACGATACCATAGTATCATCGAAAAATCAGTAGAACTGCTGTTTTACTCTCGAGAGATATGGCAGCTACCGCCAAGTGATGGACTGAGCCGCACCAGCCCAAGTGTACTCTGTCCTCTGATACGATGCAGGGCAAGCCCACAACAGCCCTTCAAAGCATTCCTCTGTGTGTGTGTATTAATCCTCAGTTGGAGATATATTATTTCCATTGCTTTTCAGAGAGAGTAGAAGGAATGGAGGTGAAGAGAGAGAGAGAGAGAGAGATGTCGATGTGAGAGAGACACATCGACTGCTTGCCTCCCGCACTTGCCCCGACTGGGAACAGGGAGCAAACCCTGTTCCCAGGAATCAAATCTGGACCCTTAGGTGGGCGGGCCCGATGCTCTCACCATTGAGCAGCACTGACCAGGCCCTTGCATAGCATTCTTAACAAAAATGTTATCTGAAATCTCATCAAGCCTTTCAATGTAACTTCCATTTCAGAAGAAGTACAGGGGATAGAAAAATTAAGGGCACCGAGGACAAGCAAACACAGCTAGAACATGGAACATTTCACTGACAGGATCTTCTCAAAATGGTAGTACCATTTGCAAAATGAGGGGACTCTTCTAAATTAAGATCAGCTCAATATAAGAAGAGACAATGCACGCAGTGTCCTTGGACCCGGCATTGGCTAGTGGCAGACGGGTCTGGGCACAACTCTAAAAGACTTTTGGGGACTTTTAGGGGAGTTTGAATATGAGATGGCAATTAGAAGACACAAGGAATTCTTGCCTATTTTCTGTGACAATAACATTGAGATGATGTGTAAGAACCTTGTTATTTGTAAGAAATATTTGAGAAAGTTGTAGGGATGACGTGTGTCTGTGCCAGCAATTTTCTTGCAGATAGTTGGGCCAAAACCAAGGGTGGATGCGTGTGTGTATGGGCACTCACACAGGCACCACATATTTATGTGCATAGAGAGATAAAGCTCATAAAAGAAAGGTGGTAAAATGTTAATAATTGTCCATTTTGGGTGCTTGGTGTATGTTGTATGGTTGTCCCTCAGGGCCTGGTTCCAGGCCCCTCTGGACACCAAAATCCACACAAGTCCCCCTGGAAAATGGTGTGGGACAGTATTATTCTTTCAGCTCTTCTGTGTTTGAAACTCTTCAAAATAAAATTTTGGAAAAGAAAATAATGAACACAAAATTCCTGGAGCAACAAGCAGAAGGGAGAAAAAAACACACACATCCAAGTTTTTGTTTTAAAAAAAATGAAGCATAAATGAATTAGAAAGAATAAAGAAAACTGAAATAATTCCCAAAATGTCAATGTCCTGATCCATCTGTCCATACATTCAGAGACCCAGGAAGAAAAGGAGGGAAGCGTTGGTGAGGTGGAGGGGTGGCGCTCAGGAGGAGAGGATCTGACCTTGTTCTACATACATCAGCCACATTTCCACGAACATGGCATGGCAGCTCCCATTCTGTGGGCCAAAGCAAGTTGCATGACCAAGCCCAAACTCACCAGGAAAGAGTCACAAGGGCTGAGAGGAAATGGATGCCTGTGAACAAGTATTTCAGTCTAGAAAAGGAAAGGAAGGTTGCTGTGAGCTGCAGAATTTGCCTTTGGTCTGACTTGAAATAGCTCCAAATTCTGGAGAGAATCAGTCTTGCCAAGTCTTATCTTTACCTAATCGTTTCCTGCCTCCATGCTCTGAAACATACCTTTTGCATCGCAGAACTTCCTATCTAGTAGTGTTCATTATCTTTTTATCAGCGGATTTTTCAAAGAGCCCCTGTCTTCTATGCATTTTCAATTAGTCCAAGGATTGTGTTGGCCCCAGGATGTACAAAATTAGATTAAGCCTGAAGCTGATCTGGGTTTTAGAAAGTACACACTCAATTTCTCGAGGAAATCAAGTATTTCAAAGGTCCTAATATTGACATTTTCAGTAAGCCATACAGATGTTTCTGGTCTTGTTTGATCACGTAGCTGGATTCAGTAAACTTAAATATATCTTGGAAAAGAAAAAAGGAAAGTTACACGTTAAGGGGTCACAGATGTATTTGAAAAAGTAACCAGCCACTAGCAGCTCAGGAAATAACAGAGGTTATTTTGCTGCTCTAACTTGGTCTGCTATTGTTTTAGCATGGAGATCATATGAAAAGGTAGGGTAAATACTGGTATTTAAACTCCTATCTACATACCATTTTTAATAACCAAATGACTTTGTTTTCTGCTAAATGCAAGAACTCACCTGCTAGTAGTGAACATTTGTAACCAGATCTCACTTAAGACCTGTCTTGGAACCTTTCTTTTTTCTCTTAAATCATAATTCTCAGACATTTTAGATTTTGGTCATGAGGCTTGAAATTTGTCTTTATTGCCTTTCTTAGAAAATGCATTTGTGAAATGGACAAAAAAGGCAAAAAAAAAAAATCAAACAAACGCACAAGAAAAGAAACAACAAGCAAATGGCTCTGTGCAGAAGTGACCTTTGGGACATCACGTGGGAACCAAATCATTACCAAGTTTCTATTGAAATCTAGTGTCATGCTTGTGCCAAGCAAATGAGAGTTGCTTTGGGGGAGGCCATGACAATTAGGCCCATTGGATTGTTGTTGTTTTTATTTTTTAACCATGGATTTACATTTATGATGAATGAATGAATGAATGAATGAATGCAAGGAGATTCTTGAGGGGATGTGTCCTAAACAGTGGTGGTTAGATGCTGTTACGTTTTAGTTGTGAATCTGTATGACAGACATCATACTACAGGTAGAGCTTATGGTGTGTCTTGCTCTTGTGCTGTGAGCGAAAATTAAAACTATAACTACAGCCCTAACCGGTTTGGCTCAGTGGATAGAGCATCGGCCTGCGGACTGAAGGGTCCCAGATTCGATTCCAGTCAAGGGCATGTACCTTGGTTGCGGGCACATCCCCAGTAGGGGGTATGCAAGAGGCAGGTGATCAATGCTTCTCTCTCATTGATGTTTCTGACTCTCTATTCCTCTCCCTTCCTCTCTGTAAAAATCAATAAAATATATTTTTAAAAACAACAACATAAAAACCTATAACTGCAGAGGCTCAACGGGGAGTTTTCCTAACAAGTTTTGAGTTTGGCAGGAAATAACTTCTGGTTGATCTGAGACATAAGGAAAAGACAAGAACTTCAAATCGCCGGTGAGTTGAGTTACTGTGCATGTCTCTGGTCCTGGGTGCTCCTCCTCTTGGAGGTAGCAATGAGGATCCGCTAGTCCATGGAGGAGCCATATTCAATGAGACCCTGAGACCCTATCAAAATCTGTGTTTGCTTTAAAAGTGATTCTTTAGGAGCAAATTTTTTTTTGTTAAAGGAATATTTAAAAAAATAAGTCCTGTCTTGGTTTTCTCCTTTACAAAATGGAGTGACAGTGGCATTAAATATATCTTATAAAAGTTTTATGTGGGATAAATATATCTGCAAATGTTATTTCTCGTAATTATCACTTTACCATGTATTTTGAGGAAGATACATGGGTTGCGGTAATTTAATGAACAAACTGAACTATTGAGCAAAATAGAGAGACTCATAGAGAGAGAGCAGACAGGTCTGGGGTGTGTGTGTGTGTGTGTGTGTGTGTGTGTGTGTGTAGGTGGGGTGGTGGGTTTGTGCATGCACATACTCACTGAGATGTAGCTCTGATTTAGGGACAGAGCTGCTGCTTTAGGACTTGAATAGCCCTCCACAAATGAAATGGAACCCTGTCAGGTCTGCGAACACTCACTCACGTCCCCTGAGCGGGGGTGTTGGGTGGTTATTATCTAAAACCGTTTCCAGAATGGGTAATTGTGTTTTGACTCATGCAGTTCTCCCTGCATTTCCTGACTCTTTGGGTGACTTATTTCTTCCTCTTTGCCCTTACTGCGTGTGTAATGAAACGACACATGTCAGAGTCGTTGCTGTGTTTCAGGCCAAGGTAGACTGCTCTTTTATAATGACTCAGTGGCGGGTCAGAACACAGCCTGGGGCATTCACCTCACACTTATCCCTGTGCCCTGGGAAAAGAAAGAGGCCCTCCAGGAGGAGATGGATTCTGTGCTTCAGCTTTAGAGCTAGTCATTAGCATCCATCCAGGCAGCTGAGGAGCACAGGGTTCAGGGGTGGTTTGCCTCATTCCAAACTTGGGTTCTTAGCTGTGAGCTTGGGCACATGACTTTGACCTTTCTCAGCTGCAGTTTCTTGATTTTGAAAATACTGAGAATAATAGCTGCCTCATAGGATTTTGGTGACAATAAAGGGAGACATCCCATGCAAGAATAGTCTAAGCACAGTGCCAGGCTTTATAAATGTTGACTCTCAAGTGACTGTTCTTCATTGATGGAGTCCATCAGGAAGTCATTGATAGGTGACTGGTGTCTAGCTGGGAGCTGGAGTAACAGATACAGCTTCATGCAGTGTGCATGGGAGCAGCAAGAGGGGAGCAATAATTCCCACTAAGGTCAGGGCAGGTTTCCCAGGGGAAGCGGAGAAGTAACATTTCCCTGGAGAGAAGAGGCCGGAGAGGGGGCATCCGCTCTGGAGAGGCACCTGTGGGTGGGCTTGTCCTTTTGTTCAAGTCCACGTGTGCTGACAGAGTTTCCACTGTGTGGCAGGCTCTGTGTTAGATTCAGGGGACATAGTGGTGAGCAGATACATGCTGTCCCGACCCTCCACAGGCAAGCCAGGCACTAAACCATCACCCATGTGGCCATCAGAGGGCGTGAGGACAAAGATGTCATTGGATGGTAGAGTCCTGCGACTCTGATGGGATGGGAATGGGGTGGGGTTGTCCTTTAGGGCTCTGCAGGTAACTGAGAGTTAAGGATGAATGGGAGCAAAGTTAGGACAGAGTGGGGAAGGCTCTGCCACGAGAATCAGGTCTCTTCTCAGAACTAAAGAGAGACTAGTGTGGCTGGGACAAGGACACATGGGGAAGATGTCAGAGAGGAGGCTGGGGAGATAACTATGAGGGAGGTCACAGAGGGTCTTGGTCATTCGGAGGATTTGGGCCTTTGTCCCATGTGCCATGGGAAGTCATTGAAGTGTTCTATGCACAGAAATGCTTGAATCGGACTTGTATTTTGAAAAGACCATCCAGATGCTGTGTTCACAGTGAATTAATGAGGTTACAATGGGAGTGGAGAGACCGACAAGTAGTTGGGGAGGATGGTAGTGGCTTGTAGTGGGGCAGGGGCTCAAGAAAAAAACAAATAGAAGCAGTTCCATCTGGTAAACTCTAAACGACCTGGTGTCAATGGAAAATAAGACAGGTAGTGTCAAGCCACTGAAAAGACTGGTCTGGCGGACTTTGGGGGACGCTTGTGTCCTCCTTGGTTTGGGCTGCTGTGACAGAACGCCATGCACCGGGGGCTTGTCAGCACAGACGTGTCTTTCTCACAGCTCTGGAGGCTGGGAAGTGCAAGGTCCAGGCTCTGCCAGATACACTCTCTGGCGAGAACTCGCTTTCTGAAGGGACCAGGGAGCACTCTGGGGTCTGGTTTATAAAGGCACTAACCCCATTCATGAGGCCTTTGCCCTCAAGACCTAAGCACTTCCCAAAGGCCCCACCTCCTAAGACCAGCACCTTGGCAGGGTGAGGTAGGGAGGGGAGGATTTGACATAAGAATCATGGGGAGGCACAAACATTTGGTCCATAGCAACCTTTATGATATTTGATATGAAGACATCTGCATTTATACTATAGAGAGAGCCAGTGAAGGCACAGAAGCAGAGGAATGACATCAGATTAGCACGCTCATGGGGGTATTTCTTTCTCTCCTCACCTACTTCGTGAGCCAGACACTTATTGAATTTTGAGTAACAGGTGGGAGAAATGGTGCACAGGACTGAAGGCAAGGTCGATGCGAGCACATTCTTTTGCGTAACACAAAGGAGGTAAAGGAAGCGGGTTACCCTTGTCAGTGGGGAAGAGTTGTTTATCTTGTAAATACTCCACCCTGAAGCCATGTAAACCTCCTCTCAGA
This sequence comes from Myotis brandtii, assembly GCF_000412655.1. Taxonomy (NCBI): domain Eukaryota; kingdom Metazoa; phylum Chordata; class Mammalia; order Chiroptera; family Vespertilionidae; genus Myotis; species Myotis brandtii. The sequence continues at coordinate 354,542 of NW_005355862.1, read as the reverse complement.
TGGGCCCAATGCTCACACCCCTGGAAGGCAGCAGGAGGCCTGGACAGATCCCAGCAGGGACAGCCATTTGGAAACACAATAAGGGGAGGGGCTTACAAATGTGTTAAAGGGAGGAGGAATCATGGGGGAGAGGCAGGAGAGAGAGTGTGCAACTGGAGAGCTTTCTCTGCTGACAGCAGCCAGGGGATACCAGTGCAGTGTTCCCAGCTCTCAGAGTTTCCATGGTCACTGAGAAGCTAGAAGGTCAGAGGGAGAAGCTAGGATCATTTGGAAACACAATAAGGGGAGGGGCTTACAAATGTGTTAAAGGGAGGAGGAATCATGGGGGAGAGGCAGGAGAGAGAGTGTGCAACTGGAGAGCTTTCTCTGCTGACAGCAGCCAGGGGATACCAGTGCAGTGTTCCCAGCTCTCAGAGTTTCCATGGTCACCGAGAAGCTAGAAGGTCAGAGGGAGAAGCTAAGAGTTCAGAGGGAGAAGCTAGGAGGTCAGAGAGAGAAGCTAGTTCAGAGGGAGAAGCTAGAAGTTCAGAGGGAGAAGCTAGTTCAGAGAGAGAAGCTGGGAGGCCAGACAGAGAAGCTCTGGGGTCAGAGGGACAATTTAGGTGTTCAGAGAGAGAAGCTAGGAGGTCAGAGGGAGAAGCTAGAAGTTCAGAGGGATAAGGTAGCAGTTCAGAGGGAGAAGCTGGGAGGCCAGACAGAGAAGCTCCGGGGTCAGAGGGACAATTTAGGTGTTCAGAGAGAGAAGCTAGGAGGTCAGAGGGAGAAGCTAGGAGGTCAGAGGAAGAAGCTAGGAGGTCAGAGAGAGAAGCCAGGAGGTCAGAAAGAGTGGAAACGTTTCACAGACCAGCTTTCTGTGCTGGACAGAGGACTTGAACCTGAGTGGAGGGTGTTTTGGGAGTCCTGACACTCCATCTCTGGATGGCGAAGAGTGGGATCATTCAGTATGCCCTGGACCAGCTTTCCTTCTCCTTCCTGGGCTCCCTGGGTTTAAGACGTTTCCACTAGGAGTAGCTGTCCCCAGTGATGGAGATGGACATGAGAACTGTGGAGAAGGTGGAGTCTTTGGGGGGTACTAGTATAAAAAAAACTAAAACTAGCTTCCTACCTCTAGGAAGGAGAGTCTTGCCACATAACATACCTCAGAACATTTAGAAAATGAAGGTAACATGTTCACCTTCCTTGCTCTGTGCTAAGGATGACACTGGAGTGAGTCTGAGCTTTGATGACATCATCAAGCTGTGTTCATGCTCCTCCCTGTGTCTGCCCTTGGTTGGGGGTTGTTGATGGGAGGCACCGTTTGAGGAGTGTGATCCAACTTGTGATTGTCCATTTTCCAGGTGACAGAACTCAACAATGTGAAGAACGTAGCTCGATTGCCCAAGAGCACCAAGAAGCACGCCATCGGGATTTATTTCACTGACGACACCTCCAAGACCTTTGCTTGTGAATCAGGTTGGTGCAGCAGGGCGGGCTGCTTCCAGCTGGTCAGCGGGCGCTGGGCTCACGGTTCCTCTTGGGCATTCCCGCAGATCTCGAGGCTGATGAGTGGTGCAAGGTGCTCCAGATGGAGTGCGTGGGGACGCGGATCAACGACATCAGCCTCGGGGAGCCCGACCTGTTGGCGACTGGGGTTGAGAGAGAGCAGAGTGGTACGTACAGAACATTCTCTGCTTTGCTCTTTTGTAAAACTGTTTTGTCCCCGTGTAATAAAACATAACATATCTTCATTATGTAAACTTGTTAGAATTATAAAAAATGTATATAGAAGCAAAATAACCTTTTATTTCACCTAAAACCTGTGTTAATATGTTAGTGCATTTCTTTTCTTAATATGTTTTTGATGAATATATCTACATTAATAACATCAGCTAGCAATTGGGAGGAGCCTGCTTTGTGCCTGTTTCTGTGGAAGGCGGATTCGATTATTTGGTTTTCCAGGCAGCCCTATGACATAGGTCCTATTAATTTCCCATTTTATAGGTGAGGAAACTGAAGCTTTGAAGAGCTAAAGATCTTGCTCCAGTTCCAATAGCTAGTGTTTGATTCCAGACTATTTTTGGTCCTGTATTTAGAATGTCCAGGCAAACAGTGACATGGATTTGTGCCTTGCCTTTTTCACTTTTATTGAAAGCCTTCCAATGTTTTTTAATAGAACTTGAACTTTACAAATACTTCGTCAAGTTTAAACCCACCTAAATATGTGATTTTTTTTCCTTTCTACGGAAACACTTGAGCCCTCTTTGAGCTCAACATTCAACCTAGGAATAAATCATTACAAGTAATAATGACCAAAATATCCATGACACTTCAGCAAAAAAAAAATCGATGTTGGTTTACAGTGCAAGCCTGGAGGTGAGAATCATTTCTTTGTCTCCAAATGGCTGAGCCTGTGACAGGCAGATTGGGTCCCAGAGCTCTGCGTTAGCCCATTGCATTGAGCTATGAGGCTATGTTACAACCCAGAGGCCGTGGGTCACCTGGCTCAACCAGGCACAGGGCAGAGGCGGAATGGGGCTGACCCCTTCTGTGGGCGCACACTCCACTGTCCGTAAAAAATGCCCTCCCTTCCAACGGGGACTATGTCTTCAGGACACAGTCACAGCCTGGGACTACTTGGGAGGCACTGTATCTGCCATAATCCTCCCCAGTGGAAGCATTATTCCTGGGTACCTGGGAGTGCTGGCCAATTCCAAGGCACCTCTCATAGACTAGGAAGCTGAGCTGCAGAGAGTGGTCACGTGCCAGGGCCATGCAGCAGGCCCAGGCTCCTTCTGTGGTCACTAAGTCAGGATACGTCCGGGCTGTGAGGCCCCACCCGCCGCGCCTCACAGGCAGGTGCACGTGGACCCAAACACAGAGAGGAAGCATGACAGGCTGTGGTTGTGTGAAATTCAGGGTGCTCCGGTCAGCGCTTATTTCTCACACATTATATTTGTGAGGCTGCATCCTGATGGCGCTACGGGCTGAATGCAAGAGTGGGCTGTAGCTGGGAGTGACCTTCCCTGTACCAATGTCCATGCCTTAGTTTCCTCTTCTATCAAATGGGAATGAGAATACTTTCTCTGGTAGATAAGTACTAGGAGTGATTATGAAACAGCTAGGTCTTTTAAGGCACTTTACAATATTAATCTGCATGATTGCAAGGAATTGTGATAGAAATGGTCCCTCTCACCAATATTTGCTGTTGTCATTCTCAAGCAAGGTAGTTATAAAGGACCTTTAAGCAAATACACTGGTGATGGTCTCTCTAACTTTCTACTCAATGATGACAGTCTTGCTTACTTGTTCCAGCAAATATTTGGTTAGAGGGAGTTTGAAATAAGAAAACTTCAATAAACGATGCATTAATACATTTCACAGTCTTGACACTCCTACTTACTAAATTCAACTAAAATATATGAAAATCCTAATGACATCTTTACTATAAAATAATTAACTTAGAATGGCATCAGTATTATTAGTGCCACTCTGTTTTGTCAGATGTACGCAATCAACAGTGATGAGTAGGTGAAAATGTATTTGCTATAGAGCTGTTCAGATTTCACTTAAAGATTTTTGACTCAGTAAATTCTTAAATTAACGAATTTTCTAAAATATAATAGAAATACCATGATTGTGCCTGTAGAGATGAAAATTTGGTGGCAGTAATAAGTCAAGAGCTGTAGTTAAAGTAATCTTAAATTTTTATAGTCATCCCAGCAAGCAAATGAATATTTCTTTCCAGTATTTGGCTGAATACAGCTCACTGTTAAAACTAGTTCAGATATAGCCATTGACATCTTCCCAAACTCCTGGTCTGTGAAGTGCATGGTGTTCGTGTTGAGTTTTATTCAAACAGTTTGGGATACCGTTTTATTCTAGTTAGGAAAATGATAAGTCGACAGTTATTTCGCACCTGCATCTTTTGTGAACACAAAAGTGTGGGCGTAATGAATATGTGCTTGGCAGGGAAAAATGTTTTTAATGGTTTCATCACTTTGGTCTTTTATTGGCCTACACATTTTTTTATTATGCAAATTAAAAAATAAAAAAAAAACGCTCTTTGCTCATTTAAATAGTGTTTAGTGTATGTTGTCAGCCGGATTGTATCATTATTATGTGATTGAACATGGTCTTCATTTTGAAAATCATTTTCTGGGACTGTTAATGGATGAGAAAGATTTATCTCCCTGAGTATTCAGTCAAAAGCTAGACAGTGAGCCTGAATGATGTTGAAATGCCTCTTTGTTCCTACAATGTCTTTGCTGTTTTATTCCTGGGGATTTTAGACTAACCTTTTGTTTTTCTCCCAGAGAGATTCAATGTGTATTTGATGCCATCTCCTAACTTAGATGTACATGGCGAATGTGCCTTGCAGATTACATATGAGCACATCTGCCTTTGGGACGTCCAGAATCCCAGAGTCAAACTCATCTCTTGGCCGCTAAGCGCCCTGCGGCGGTACGGGCGGGATGCTGCTTGGTTCACTTTTGAGGCAGGGAGGTGAGTGCGCTCATTGCTTTTCCATGTTTTTCCCCAGGTGCACGTCCTCCGAGGCCTGAGTTACGTATGAGACCCACCTTGCACCACCCCTTAGGGACTGCATAGACCGTACCCGTCGGGGGTGTGCGGCAAAACTCTCATATATTAAACATGGCTTCTTTTCCACGGACAATTCTATGTTCTATGAATATGATATGAATTTTCATTGCACAGTTGGACTTCGTACCACAGCCTGAAGTTGAACTAGGTCCACATGTGTCCTTCACTGGTCACGCTGAACAAGGGCCAGCTCCTTGGATCTGGAAAACCGCCCTGTTGTTATTCTATTTATGTTTCCTCCTCTGAGCTGACCGGCCCCTTAGCCAGGCGAGGGGCGGGCACCTTTTGAAGCTGCAGCTGGTGAGTTCCACCTGCTCTGCTCGCAGCGCAGTGCAGGGCACTGGTCCTGGCGGAGGCTGATTCTAAAACGTGCCCCTTGCAATACCCAGGAGCTCTCTCCCGCTTTCCCTGTTGCAAGTTCATCCGGGAGAGAGATCATGGCGCCCTAGCGTTTGGGTTGATCATTAGCTACAAAGAGATCAGTCTCATCAGTGTTCCTTTCCTTCTCCCCGCCCTTCCTCCATCAAATGTAGGCTCTATTTTTGAAACACTGCATGCAGTTTTACAAGTTAGAATTGTGAATGACTGAATTTTAAGAAACACAAGTCCTTCTGAATATGGCCTGGCATTGCATTAAAGTTGGAAACAGCTTATGACTTAAAAAAAATTGTGTCAAAAATAAATAAAATAAAAAGGGAGACAAAATAAAACACACAAAAGTAACTAAAAACAAACAACAACATCAAAAAGTATGTGTCAGAGTGGACAGAGATATATTTGAGATAAGGAGAGTAAACACAGGATTTCTGACCACCCGAGACCCTGATCCACCCGAGTCTGTGACAGTAATGCTCCGCTCAAGTTGCTCTGTTAATTCATTCCAAACAAAGCCCAAGTATTTAAAAATTGCTTTTCAGAAATAGGATCAATTCGGTGCTCTTACAACCATTCTAGAAAGTTGTAAGATCCCTCTCTCCCATACTGCTCTTCTCGGTCCATTTATTTTCAGGTTCTGAAAGGGCCTGTCAGGTGGAGTACAATTTCACCTACGGTATTGAAATGCTATAAACAAGCTAGTGAGTCTCCCAGTTTTCTAAGGTCCTCACCTTAGAAAATAAAACTTTAATCTTCAGAGCAATGTTCTTCCTTTGCCAGAATTTCCTCATGGGAAAACCTCTATATAGGAAATTAAGAATTTGTTTGGGAAGGTGGGTGTATTTTCCTGTTTGGGTCTCAGATGTTACCTATGTACTCATCCTAACCAGTGAAATCAAGGTGTAACATATTTTATTATAGACGTTGCTATTGGCCATAAGCCCATACCCTCCCCGCTGTTACTTACATTGGCGCACGGGAGAATTCTGCATCCATTGGGACATTTGGGGCCCATCTCGGGCAGCACTGATTCTAACACGAATATGTCTCAGCTGTTCTTTGATTCACTGTCTGTAGGAAACAGGAATAGGAAAAGTGTATGGCTTTTTATCATAATTTCTGAAGCTTTTGAAACCTTAGCAAACTTTCATAGTATCTCGTGAGTATTTGAAACTTCTTTTTGAAATTATCTTAATGTTCTAGGTTTTACTACTCCTCATACCTTCCTCACTGTTAATTTATTCAGATTGAAATCTGGTTGAATTTCTAAGGTTCTAAGATTATTCTAAAGACTTATATTTCTTCTAAGTCGTGCAGAAACCAGAGCTGTTTTTAAGCAGGTGTGTGTGTGTGTGTGTGTGTGTGTGTGAAATCGTGTTCCTCTTTCGTAAACAACAGGATGCAGGGCACAGGTGAAGAAGTGGTGAGATACTGAAATAGTTCAGGTGGAAGAAGTGGTGGGTACAAGTGTGGATGTATTGGAGACATACATTTCACAATTACCCAGTGACCTTTAATGGAAAGCTATGAAGCGCTCTCTTGGAAAATGAAAGAGTTTTACCCTATGTCCTTGGTTTCATTATGGTCTGACCTTTTGGGTATTTCCTCCAGGAACTCCAGCACGTAGGTGGTGATAATACCCACAACCCCTTCCACGGAGTCTTGAGTCTCATATAGTGCAGGGGTTTCGGATGCTTGTGATCTTGAGCAGCATTCTTATTCATGCCATGCTGGCGAGGCTGTGCAAACGAGAGATGAAGGACAAGTATTGGGATTGTGTTCTTGGGATCTTACTCACTTCTCAGCCAGTGTGGTGTTATTAAGGGACCCTGGCTCAGGAGTCAGAGAGACCTGGATGCTAATCTCTGGTCTTTATGAGCTGTTGACCTTGGGCAGAGAGTTCACCTTCCCCTGTAAGTTTATCCAAGGAGTAACTTCCTTGCAGGGTGAAAGCAGAGGTGCATGCAGATGGCCTAGAAGGTGCTGGGCTTTTCTAAGTAGCAGCTCTGATATTTTATTACGATTCCCCTGGGAGTAGGACTGGCTTTGCAGGATGCAGAGAGTGTTAAGCACAAGGTACTATTACTGTTTTATATTTTGACTGAAACTCAAATGAAGATGAATTTTTATAGTCCAAGATGCTCTGGATAATGAGATCATCCCTGGTCCCCCCAAGCGTGAAGGTTTCATATCTGCCTTGCTTTATTAGTGAAGATAATTTTTTCCTTGGCTATTTTTGGATGTGTTCTAAACAAGGCAGTTTCATGTTAAGTAACATAATTTCCTCCCTGTCTCCCTGCACTAAATGAAGAGGAGTTAAGTCCCTCGAGGCGAGTCGTTTTCACATGCCCAACATGCTTCCTCTAAGACTTTACACTATGTCTGCTGGGAGCACAGGGAATGGCCTTGGGCAGACTTCTGCTCCTCGTCAGCCTCTGTGGATGGAGCTGAGTGTTCATCCTGTACAGTGGCCCCATTCCACCCACCAAGAAGGACCGTGGGCACGTGTGATAAACTGGACTGGGAGTCGGACAAAACGAATTAAATTATAATTCTACCGCATACTGGCTGTGGGAACTGGAATGAGTCATCTAACTTCCTGAGCTTCCATTGGCCACTTGGGACATGGGTATAATATAACACATATTCACAAGATCGCCATGGAGATTGGTAAAGCTACAAACACGTGTCTTAAGGCCGGCACCGAGTAGGCAGTTGTATCAACCCAAACTGACAAGAGCAGGAAAGAAATTCATTGGCTTGCATAGCCCAAAGCTCAGGGAGTAGGGATGGCTTCAGGCTTGGCTGCATTCAGGGTCAATGACCACCCTAGGTGTCATCTCTCAGCCCTGTTTCTTCTAGGATGGCTTCCCTCTGGCTCCACCTGGTGGCTGCTAGGAGCTGTGGGTTGACCGCACACCATCAGCCTATTGAAGAGATACTGGTATTCCTGCCCTATGCTGACCATTACATTCACAACGTGTCAGGCACCGCACTGAGCACTGTATGCAAAGCCCACAGGGTGTGAATTGAATGGGGTGGTCCTCCCAGGTCAGGAAGGGGTACTGATGCCATCTGAGGGGAATGGATGTGAGGTTTAAAAAAAACACTGACAACGTGTCCAATACAACTTTTAATAATTGCTCAACGCAAGTGGGTGAAGTGACCGACTGCAGTTAGCAGCATCACTCAGCGTGGTGCTGAGGTACAGAACACTGGTTCTCATCGGGGGGCTGGCTCCCAGGGACAGTCGACAAGGTCTGGAGACATTTGTGCCTGTCACAACTCTGGCAGGGGCACTTGGTGGGCAGAGGGGCCAGAGATGCTGCTAAACCCTCACTCACCGACAGTCCTCCACACAGAGAGCTATCAGGTCCAGTTATTTGATTGAGAAACTGCTCTTGCAGGGGTATCCACCACTGACAACAATCACTAGTATTTACTGAGTCCTTACTACATGGAAGTCACTGTACTGAGCATTTTGCAAATACAGGCTCATTTAAGCCACTCAGTGATGATATAAACTAGGGGCTGTTATTGTTTAAATTTTTATTTATTGATTTAGAAAGAGGAAGAGAGAGAGAGAGGGAGAGAATGATTTGTTGTTTCACTTTTTCACTTATTTTTGCATTCATTGGTTGATACTTGTATGTGCCCTGACTGAGGATCGAACTGCCAACCTGATGTATCGGGATGACGCTCTAACCAACTACCTGGGCAGGGCGCTATTCCCATCTTAAAAGGTGGGCATCTGCGTGACTGGTCCAGTAGAAGATTCAGGGGTCACACTCAGATCTTCTTCCAAACCCTGTTGATTTCTAAAAAGACTAAGTATTACCATTCTGTGGGCAGTTAGCCTACTTCTTTTTTTCTTTCTTTTTAAAATTGGATTTATTGGGGTGACATTGGTTAATAAAATTATATAGGTTTCAGGTGTGCAATTGTATGATACATCACCTGTGTATGTATTGTGTGTTCACCACCCAAGCCAAGCCTCCTTCCACAGAGGAAGCCTCGTTCTTAATTGACTTCTCAGGGTTGAGGGAGAGAGGGCATCCGCCCACAGCCAGCCCCTGAGATACACTCTAACATATACATTTTCTTAGTTTACTTCACTTCTGGAAGCTTCTCTTTGTCCTCTGTCCGTTTGGTTTGCAGTGCAGGCTCATACAGCGAGGATTGGTCACCTCTCCCGGGCAGCAGTGGCGTGACTACAGGCCAGTAGGGTTTTTCAGATGCTATTTCTCCCCCTGGTCCCCATTTTCCCCCCAAGCAAAGCTGACCGTATCTCAGTTTTTTCCCTTGAAGAAATTCAGAGTTGACACACTTTTTAGTAAAGTGTGAGGGAGAGAGGGCATCCGCCCACAGCCAGCCCCTGACACCAGGGGGGTAGCTTGTCAAAATGCTGCACTGTTATCTCAGCCACTCACCAGGAGGAAGGCTGTCCGACAGTAAGCAACAGGCTGGCAAGGATATTGCTCATTTGAATAGGCCTCCTGAGATACGCTCTAACGTATACATTTTCTTAGTTTACTTCACTTCTGGAAGCTTCTCTTTGTCCTCTCTTTGTCTGTTTGGTTTGGAGTGCAGGCTCATACAGTGAGGATTGGTCACCTTCACCTCTCCTGGGCAGCAGTGGCATGACTACAGGCCAGTAGGGTTTTTCAGATGCTATTTCTCCTCCTGGTCCCCATTCTCCCCCCAAGCAAAGCTGACCATATCTCAGTTTTTTCCCTTGAAGAAATTCAGAGTTAACACATACACTTTTTAGTAAAGTACAGTTGCAGAATTAGTTGCCCCTGGAGAGCAAGAACATCTAGTATATATATCTGGGAGACTGAGGCACAGCTTGCTTCTGTTGTGAGAGGTTTCTCTTGTCTTTTGTTTGTCTCTTTCCACCTGGAAGCCCTGGGACCTCAGGGAAGCCCTGGGGTGGGCAGGGGCTCCGATGTTTGCGGGAAGATCCAGCTGACCTGAAGTGCTGACTGCGCGCCATCACCCCCCGTGGAGCCATTCTGAAGTGTTTATTGTTCAAAGCGAGGTGGCACATGCCCGCGGGTGCCCTGTTCCTGTAGGAGCTGCTGCCGAGTTAGCGAGCTCCCTCAGCCCGCCTCGCCTCCCCACTGCCTGGGACCGCCTCCCCACTGCCGGGAATGATCTCGGGGTTTAGCACCTCCAGAGGGAGAGCCGCTCAGGTGACACTTGGAGAAGGCAGCACTGAATAATTACCACGCTCGCTGGAGCACTCTCTGTCCCAGCTGGAGACTCTCTGGAGCTTTCGACATTGTTTTAAGGGAACATCTGGGCGTGCCTACAATATGCGAAGAAGAGCGACATCGCACTCACAGGTGCTTTTCCTTACATGGAGAGCACACCTTTGTGAAAAAGCTTGTTTTGGATGGAAAGACATCCGAACAACCTTGGAAAAGAAATAATCTAATTCCTGTGTATATCACTCTAAACACAAGTCCAATTGGTGAAAGGACTTTTCATTGGAAAAGAAAATTGTTTCCCCTTCTCGTCGGTGAATTTGCAGCTGAAAGGACAATTATTCTGGTAGAGATCTTTGCATGTTCTCTATTCGTCTTGATTCTAAGCTATTAATTGTCTCTGATTTCTGAATATTTTATAGAGCATATCCTCATTCTTGTTAAGAGATTGAAAGCAAATTAACAAATGGCAAGTGCCCACTCTCCCCACTATGCTGTGGAGATGGACTTGCATGGAGGTGAACTGGATCTCACGCACGGGCTTGCTCAGAAGTGAAATCACTTCTGTTGCAAAGAAAGCAGAACCTGCTATTGCACCAGGTATACCATTTGTTCTAGGATATTACTTATCCCAAAATAATCTATTTATATAAAAGCCTAAGGGACTGTTACGGCCAGTCGACCAAACGACCTATCGACTAGTCGCTATGATGTGCACTGAGCACCAGGGGGCAGAAACTCAACACAGGAGCTGCCCCCTGGTGGTCAGTGTGCTCCCACAGTGGGAGCACCACCAGGCTCATGGCTGGCGAGCATAGCTGAGGCAGTGCAAGCCTCTCCCGCCTCCACGGCAGCAGCACAGCACCCCGCCCAGGCTCCGGCTCCTCTCTGGCTGCCTGACACTTGCACACTACTACATTCTTGGGGGGATGTCAGACTGCTGGTTTTGGCCCAATCCCTGAAGGCTGGCAGTCTGACATCCCCCGAGGGGTCCGGGATTGGGAGAGGGCACAGGTCAGGCTGAGGGACCCCACCGGTGCACTAATCCATGCACTGGGCCTCTAGTTTTAATTATAAAGTGGCACACATGTATTACAAATGAATAGGAGGAAGAATTCCCTCTACTCACAGAATAATCTCGTTAATGACCATCATTCATAGGCGTCTCATCATCGTGTGCCTGCTCTCTGCCAGATGCTGTTGGGTGTGGGGTGTGAAGTCAGACCCCAAGGCCACCATCGTAGGCTTAGCTGGGTCCCCTGAGCTCCTGTTATCACAGCACATGAACCCCTAAAGGAAACGGTGACTCTTAGGAACTTTGGGGAAAATTAGACACCCATCAGTGCATCTTATCCGGTGGCCATCTTTCAGAAGTTTATTTTAATGTGTATTATTTATCTACTTTTTCCAGATTTATTGAGATATAAGTGACATATAACATTGTTTAAGTTTAATATGTACAGTGTAATTTGATTAATTGCATATATTGCAAAATGATAGCTATAATAAGGTTAATGAATACCTTCACCACCAAGCCAGCAGGTCGTTATCTCCCGAGGGGTCCCAGACTGCGAGAGGGCACAGGCCGGGCTGAGGGACTCCCCTTCCCCCCCCTGAGTGCACAAATTTTTGTGCACCGGGCTTCTAGTCTATCTATATAAAAGCCTAAGGGAATGTTACGGCCGGTCGACCAAACGACCTATCGACTAGTTGCTATGATGTGCACTGAGCACCAGGGGGCAGAAACTCAACACAGGAGCTGCCCCCTGGTGGTCAGTGTGCTCCCACAGTGGGAGCGCCACCAGGCTCATGGCTGGCGAGCACAGCTGAGGCAGTGCAAGCCTCTCCCGCCTCCACGGCAGCAGTACAGCAACCCGCTCGGGCTGCCTGACACACTTGCGCACTACTACATTCTTGGGGGATGTCAGACTGCTGGTTTTGGCCCAATCCCTGAAGGCTGGCAGTCTGACATCCCCCGAGGGGTCCGCGATTGGGAGAGGGCACAGGTCAGGCTGAAGGACCCCACCGGTGAACTAATCCATGCATTGGGCCTCTAGTTTTAATTATAAAGTGGCACACGTGTATTACAAATGAATAGGAGGAAGAATTCTTTCTACTCACAGAATAATCTCGTTAATGACCATCATTCATAGGCATCTCATCATCGTGTGCCTGCTCTCTGCAAGATGCTGTTGGGTGTGGGGTGTGAAGTCAGACCCCAAGGCCACCATCGTAGGCTTAGCTGGGTCCCCTGAGCTCCTGTTATCACAGCACATGAACCCCTAAAGGAAACGGTGACTCTTAGGAACTTTGGGGAAAATTAGACACCCATCAGTGCATCTTATCCGGTGGCCATCTTTCAGAAGTTTATTTTAATGTGTATTATTTATCTACTTTTTCCAGATTTATTGAGATATAAGTGACATATAACATTGTTTAAGTTTAATATGTACAGTGTAATTTGATTAATTGCATATATTGCAAAATGATAGCTATAATAAGGTTAATGAATACCTTCACCACCTCATGGAATTACCTTTTTCTGAGGTGAGAACATTTAAGATTTACTGTCAGCAACTTTCAAATATATAATACAGTCTTTTAAAATGATGGTGACCATATTTTCCATTATAACCCCAGAAATTACTCATCTTCTAACTGGAAGTTTGTATCTTTGACCAACATCTCCCCAGTCCCCCCAGCCCCAGCCCCTGGTAACCACATTCTACCCTCTGTTTCTGTAAGTTGAGCGTTTTTAGACCCACGTATCAGTGAGATCATACAGTGTCTGTCTTTCTCTGTCCGCCGTACTTCACCTGTCACAGTGGCCTCGAGTTCCACCCACGCTGTGACAAATGGCAGCCTTTCCTTCCTTCTTGATGGCTGAGTAACGTGCCCTGTGCCACATTTTCTTTACCATCCACCCTCCGGTGGACACAGGGTGTTCCCAGGCCTGGCCATTGTAAATAATGCTGCCATGAACATGGGGGTTCGGATAGCTCTTTGAGATAGTGTTTTTATATCCTTTGGATAGATACCCAGAAGTAGGATTGATAGATCAGGAGGTAGTTCTATTTTTAATTTTTTTGAAGGACCTCCATATGTTCTCCTCAGTGGCTGCACCAATTACTATTCCCACCAACAGTGCACAAGGGTTTCCTTTTCTCTGTCTCTGCCAGCGCTGTTACTTCTCGTCTGTTGCTAGTAGCCATCCTCCCCGTGTGAAGTGGTTTGATGTCCCTGCTGATGAGTGATGTTGGGCATCTTTTCATGTACCTGTACCTGTACCTGCTTTATGGTGTGGCCATCTCACAGTAGGCGATGGCTCCCTCCTGTGTGTGGGACCACTTTATATGTGATGGTACCTCAGAGTTCCAGAAACGTCTAGCAAAAGCGAGACATCCCTTCTTCCTTCAGACATTCACTGAGCGCATCCTGATGGCCGGGTGTGGTTCCAGGCCTGGGGATGAGGCAGTGAGTAAAACGTCCAGGCGCTGTCATTTTGAAACTCACTCTCTAGAAGAGAGGAAGACAACACAAACCATTTAAAAATGTGAAATAGATGTTAGATCGGGTGAGTCACACAGCGAAAAATAAAGTTGTTTGAGAGGAAATGCCAAAGGAGTGTGCAGTTTGCAATAGGACGAGCAGGGCTGAGTCAGGGACGTAAAGACCTAGAAGAGGGGAGAGAGTGAGCCATGGGGGGATCGGGGGAAGAGCATCCCAGCCAGAGGAGGGGGCTGGGGAAGGTGTTGAGGGGAGTGGGCCTGCAGAGTGACTGTGCCCGGGGCAGAATGAGCAGGGGTGGGGTGGGGAGGGGCAATGTGTGGTAAAGGGGGAGGTGCTCTGTCAGACTGTGGGACTTGAGGCCCTTGTAAAGGTCTGTCCGCTTTTAGTCTTAGTCAGATGCGTAGCCACTGGGGCTGCATCTAGTTGGACAACTGCAGAATTTGCAGGAAACTTCCCAAGACCTTCCTCCCCTCTGACGCCAATTGCAAGTCCCGAGATTGAATAATATGCTAAAGTGACTCACGGAAAGCTGTGAAACTCAGGGTTAAAGTTTATTACAGCAAAGGACACAGACAACATCTGTGGAGGCAAGAAGCTTGTGTGTGTGTGTGTGGGGGGGGTGGTGGTGGTGTGGAGCCCAGGGAAGTAGCAGGCAGGAGCTTCCACCTTCTTCCCCGTGAGTCAGGGCAGCGTGGCCCTCCTCCCTCAGTATGACGGTGATCTCCCTGGCCACAGGGCTCAGGGTGTTTCTGGGGGCTCCATGGCACACATGCATGATTGATTTATTGGTTGCCACATGGGTGATCTCAGTCCCACTAATACCACGATACCCGAAACCCCACCCTAAGTCATATTGTTCCTATGTGGCTAGAACCCCAGGCAAACAAAAGGGAGGTGTTCATGACCCCGAGGAGCAGCTAAAGCTGCAGGGAATGGGGTGCCCACCTCTCTCCCCAGCTGTGCCTTTCCTTTCTTATCGCCCCTCTGACCCACATGGCTCATGCCACCGTATTATTCTCGAATCATTCACATATGTAGATCTTGTCTAACCAAGTAAATTGTAACCGCCATAAAGAAAAAGCCATGTTGCTTTTATTAATTTTATTTTTCAATGACAGTTGACATTTAATATTATTTTGTATTAGCTTCAGGTATATGCATAGTGGTAAACAATCATATGATTTACACAGTGATCCCCCCATAAGTCCAGTACCCTCCTGACACCACACATAGTCAATACGATATTGACTATACCTGTGCTGTACTCTGCATCCCGTGACTATTGGTAGCGGCCAGTCTGTACTTCTCAACCCCTTCACCTCTAAAAGCTGTGTCTTTACCTTTGTTTGTACCCATCACAGCCACTATTATGATTTGCCGTATCTTCGCCTGACAAGTACTGATTCCTTCAATTATAATATGCAATTACAAATGTAAAATTCAACGTTGAGTTAGTAAACTGCTTTTGCAGGGATGGAGAGAAGAGTATTGTCAACATACATGTTGAGTATAAGATTCAGCCTGCTTTTAGCAGTGTCCAAATATTCTAGATACACAGCTACATATTCAACAAACATACACACCCATGCACTTGAATCCATCTATAAAGTAAGGAAACATGGAACTGATTGGCTTACTGATTTCAGGAGTTTTCTCATTAACACTGCCTGGCATGAGATCATTCATTTTAGTTTATATAATTTCAATCCATTTGTATTTTTCTAATAAAGGATGTTGAGCCCAGCCAGTGTGGCTCAGTGGGTTGGGTGCTGTCCAATGCCCGTTCGATTCCCAGTCAAGGCACATCCTGGGTTGCAGGCTCAATCCCCAGTGGTGGGTTGGGGTGGGGGGAGAGTGCGTGCAAGAGGCAGCTGATCGATGTTTCTCTCTCATCATTGATGTTTCTCTCTCTTTCCCTCGTCCTTCTTCTCTCTCTAAAATAAATTTAAAAAAAAAACATTAAAAAAAGTAAAAGATGATGCTGTGAAATGTGATTGGCAAAGAGAAGGGGTTTCTCAAGTTGGGCCTTCAGTGCCCTTGGGTTCAGGTGGCGACTGCGGAATAGTGAAGACCGTGGCCTCCCAACACTCACGCTCAGTACACCGCGGCCAGGCACGGGGCTCTCCATCCCTCCCTCCCCGCCGGGTGGGAATCACTGGATTCGCCCTCTCAAGGCGTTCAGAGCGCAGTCATTCTGCTGGGACTGTTCTCATAGCTTACTCTTCCAAACCATCCCCCTCCTGCGGCATCTCAGTGAATCCTCAGTTTCAGAAGCCTTGCCCATGGGGCTGGGTCAAGTCCCCAGTTATGCGTTCTCTAGCACTGCCTCTCCTTCACAATGCATTATACGGTTCTTTATTGAGCACCAAATATGGAGGCCACGCCCAGTCTAGACACTGGCCGGAGAGCTGCAAAGTCAGGACAGAGCTGTTTGCATGGCCCTCACACTTCAATGCAGTGATGGAAATGCATCTAATTGAAAATTTGCTCTGTGCACCCTACATGCCATGGCGGGTACTTTCAGTAAAACTGGGTGACAGTGACTGTCATTATATTTACTTTCCAAAAGAAATGCAGGCTGAGGGAGGTTAGGTGATGGGCACCAGGTCATGGAGCAGGTGAAGGCCATCCCAGCAAGGCAGCCCGGAGCCCAAGTCCCGCCCCTTCTGCTGCGTTGCCGTTGCCGTGGTACTGGTGGTACTTCTGGGCACGGGTGAATGAACTTCTCACTGTTCTTTGGCGCTCTTGTTTTTCTTCTTGGCCAGTTGCACAAACCATGGTTTGTAGTGACAGGCATATCATTCGGGCAAAGTAATTATTGGGAAATTCAAAACTCGAAGTGCATTGACATGGCCACGCTATTCTTCTATCTGAATCCTTATCTTCAGAAAGGACACAGGAGACGGCAAACTTAAACTCATCACTTCACCTTCTCTGGGTTTCCATCCCTGCTCTCTGTTAGTGTGAGGCCACAGGAAGGAGCACTGCTGGACCGGTGTCCGTGGGAAAGTCAGTGGGTAAGAGAAAGGAGGCCGGACCATGGAGAGTGAAGTATGTTCCCAGTGCTCTCTGGCTGGAGCCATTAGAGCATCTTCGTTCTGGGCTGTTTCTCCGAGATGAGCCGCAGACGTAAGGCCACCTAAGGCCACGTAAGGCCATTAGCCCCCTGGGTGCATGTTCTTTTTACTTCCTTCCCTTTCTTCTTTTCTTCCCCCCTGCCCCCCTATTTCCCTCTTATTTGCCTTGGGGAGTTTGCAGTAACGATTTTAATGGATTTAAAGCTGCTTATGAAACAGCACATGAATCTATCTGGAGGGAGGGAGAGACATAAAAGAACTCGTGGGCTGAGGTTAGCAGAGACGGATGGAAGAGCATCTGAGGGACCAATTTGTTCATATCACCTTCCTGGGTCTCACTGTCCCACCAAAGGACACGTGCCTGTGAACAGGGTGGACGAAAGCCCTGGCAGCTCAAACCCAGGCCTCACTGCTGTTAAGAGCTCTTCAGAGCAAACTGCTGGCCTCCTGGCAGATCAGGTTAACAGGGGCAGCGCCAACTTATTCTCCCCAGCTTAAAAAAGGAATAAGTTGCTAACAAAAATTCAGGTTATTTCTCATAGAAATCAGATGTTCTGGCTTCCTGATAATCAGAAGCTGTGGCCCCATTGGGCTCCTATGTCCCCACGGCTGCTTGGGGCTGCTGTTTGGGAGCCACTCCGCCTGCTCTACATTGAAATGTGTCTGAGCTCTGCATCCGTTCACCTGGTGTAAACCTGATTGGATCTGAGATTGTGACCCCTGGTCCTTACTGTACGTGGCAGGTGGTGTGTGCATTGTGTGTGTGTGTTTATGTGAGTGTGCATGTTGGTGAGGTGTGTGTCTTCCAGATCCTCTGGTGGAGGCAGGTGGTCTATTGTTGCTGTACTTTAAAGAATACTTGATACTCCAATGGTTGTGATTTCACTTGTTTTCGATCACAATAATTACTTAGAGATGCAGATGTCCTTAAAGGTTGTAGATTCATTATGTTGAGCAAAAGTAGACATTGGATGAAAGCGGGATTGCCAAAGAGGAGGTCTTGCCAACGAGCAGGTCATAATATAGATGGAGCATTTCACCAGCTGTGTTAAGATAAAATAGAGTAGAAAACATCAGCATGTTATAATTGAAGATGCATAAATAGTGAGGTAAATATACTGGCTCCTAATCTAAGCTACACTTATTACTGTGGTTGCAGTCACAAGAACTTTAAGAGCAACTGGATTGCCAAGTTTGAGAAACAGAATTTGATATTAAGCAATAAACTACCACTGTTTCTAGGTAACAGGTATCTTCATTCTTTTTAGAGCCAAGATTGGCATATACATAAGTAAGTAAACAACAACATTGGTCATAGGGGAAGCCAAAGGCCACTTCTTCCTCTTAAAGAGTTGACTGAGGCTACTTCCTCTTCTTCGGGAATGATAGTTCCATATTTGATGGGAAAAGGAGCTGTGAAAAATGAAGACCTTGCACAATTAGGTGTCACATTTGTCTGACGGCATCATTGAGGAGGGAAGGGCAGTGAGCACTGGACAGTGAGGGAACGTGACTGAAACACATCAGTTCTTAGTTTTCATTCCTCATTGGATTGGCGTGACTTAATAATTAAAATCACACAATCAACCCCCTGAGGTAGTTCTTTATATTAGCTTACTGAAAGAGCCACCATTAATTCTTTTCCTTCTTCTCACCTAGCCCATATCAGTGAAATCCAAGCGAGGCAGGTTTTGACGGATTACATACACTGAGCTATATGTGCTGAAAATTGCCATATGGTCATGGTATCAGGCCAACTGTGGGAAATTAGATAGGGAGAAATCTTTCTATTTTTATTGCATTAATTGCATAGACTGGGCTAGATAAAGTAATTAACAGCCATTTGGGTCGAAATGTGCTTGATTTCCATGTTGTTTTCTTCAGATGTGAGTGAAACTCGGCCCTCAAGCCAGGATTCAGTTTTTCAGCAGGAGATTCTGAGATGGAGGGAGTGGCATTGTGTCTTTGAATAATTAAGGTCTTTAAAATAAACAAACAAAAGCAACCTCTTTGTTTACTGTCGATAGATGTATAGATCAAAATCAGAACTTTAAAAATATCCTTGCATGTAATTTTGCTCACGTCCTTTAGAAATATTTAGAGTAATTAAATATATTGGTAATTCTACATATCATGTATGTACACACACACACACACACACACACACACACACACACTAAAGTATACTTAGCAATTAAAACACCTTTATTAACTTCTTGCCTAACTGTGTGTACCAGTCTCCCTTGTGAATGGACTTCATTCTGGTTTAACAGTCTGAGGCGGAGATGACCTTCCTCTGAGGCGTTAACACTAACCATCAGACCACAGAGCTTCCCTGGGGGACCTGCTCTTCTGTTGGCCACGTTAATGCAGCACAATCATGATCCCCAACGAAACTCTCAGCTGCATTTGACTCCTCACATTGAGTGGAAGCTGGAGTCAGATTGGACCTCTGACTTTGGAAATGAAGGCATCCTTAAGGCATCGTCTGTAAGGGAAGTTAGAACTGAGCCTGGGATTCATGGAACCCTTAGTTCACCTCTGAGCTGGATGGTGGGGACGCTGACGGGTCTGATTCCTGGACTGAAGGGGAAAGCAGTCCAGCAGGTTTCCTGCTTTGACAACAGGAAAGCAGAGTACAAGGATTATGCTAAAAATCAAGAAATGGCCTTTTTTTATTTTATTAACTTTCTGCTTTGTTTCTTGAGAAAAAAAAATCACCATGTTAGCCAAGAGAGACGGGTTCCCTGCCTGTAGTAATAGCAGCTTGTTGGAAATGTGGGTTCTCGCTCACTCTGTTTAGCAGATGGGCATGAGTGTCCTCGCCTCATGCAACATCCATGGGTCTGGTCTCCTGGCGCGTCAGAGGCTCTGGTGCCTGGCTTCTGGGGCGGGGCTCTCAGAAGCTCTGTTCTTGTTTCCACAGGATGTGTGAGACTGGCGAGGGGCTGTTTATCTTCCAGACGCGAGACGGGGAGGCCATCTACCAGAAGGTGCACTCTGCCGCGCTGGCCATCGCCGAGCAGCACGAGCGCCTGCTGCAGAGCGTGAAAAACTCCATGGTAGGTCGGGGTTCCTTCCTCAGCTCCCAGTGGGAACTGCCGTCAGCTGCGACCTGGGATCCCTGTGCTGGAAACCACAGCCAGCGATTAGAGCAGGGGTTTACTCCTGTCCTCACCCAGGTATTCCTCGGATTCGATGTCACCCTGGGACGGCCCGGAGTGGCCCGTGGCTGAGGCAGTCACCTCCTTATCTTCTTTGTGCCACAGTTCCTATAGGTGTGTACCTTAATCAGTTTGGGCTCCTATAAGCAATACCATTGACTAGATGGCTTATAAACAACAGACATTTATTTATTTCTCTCCCTGGGAGGCTGGGAAGCCCAAGGGCAAGTTGCTCTCAGAGTCACTGTCTGCAGGGAGGGCCCACTCCCTGGCTCATAGCTGGCTGTCTTTTCTCTCTGTCTTACACACAGAGGGGACTTGGAGTGTCTTTATAAGGGCGCTCTGTCCTCAGGACCTAATCACATCCCGAGAGCCCTGCCTTCTAATACCATCCATTTTGGGGTTAAGATTTCAATGTATGGATTTAGGGGGAACATGATTATTGGGACATAATTGTAGGGAGTATGTACATTAGAGTCAATTTGGGGTGTATGGACACCTGTGGGCACAATAACTATGAGGATTACCTGCCTATAGATACATGGTGATCGCTGTATCAGATGTTGTAATTTCCAATGTCAACAGGGTCAGGGGAAAAACATAAGAGAGAGAAGAGGGCTGAGAGGAAACTGAAATGAAATCTCAAAAGCCGTAGACCTGATAACTGTTGACATGAGACTTCGGGCTCCATGGAGGAGATCTCTTGATTTTTTTTTTTCAAAGAAGCCAAGGATTTGAGTCTGTATATGCTACCTCCCAGTCTATAACTGTTGGAAATTCATTCTAATTAAAGCCAACAACAAAACTGTCCCAATTTGTGGGCCAAAGAAGACTTGTCCATAGACTGCATCTTGCCCATAGCCATGCATTTGCCATCTCTGGTTGCTAAACCTTCATAGTCTTCCAGGATAGAGACTCCACAAACACTAACACACACGAGCATCCACAGACGCTCTCTCGGGACACATACCCTGTTTGTTGCTTTGTATTAGGGACTGTCACTCATACCAAGAACTGTGATTCTTGAGTTTCTTCTTTGAGAAGAATAACATGAAACTGTAATCGAATGCGGAAGAGTTAAACAATGCAAATCATGCATCGTGGCTGCAAACACATGCAGGGTTGCCCATCTGGAAGGAAATCTGCAAAACCGAAGGCACTGTGTTGGCGTGCTAGCACTAGGGTAGTTTGCAAATTGCTGATGTAAACATGTGGGCTGGTTGGATTTAAAGAGGGAGGGAAAGCATGTCAGTAATATGATCTGTCCCAGAGCAGTCCCGAGTTATCCCAAATGGCTTGTGCATGCATTGCTTCAGGATTTCAGAGCAGGAATCGGCAAAGCTTTTTGTGAAGGGCCAGGGAGTAAATGCTGTAGGTTTTGTGGACTAAGATGGTCTCTATTTCAACTCCTTAGGTAAAGCAACCATAGGTAAAACATCATCAAATGGGTGTGGTGTGTTCCCAAAACACTTGAATTCAAACTTCATGTAATTTTCATATCATGAAATATTTTCCCCTTCATCATTTAAAAACGTTCTTTTTGAATTAATGCAGATTGGATATCCATTTCCTCATATGCTTACCAACTCTGGATATCACTATAGAGCTAGATAAATGGATGGATGGACAGATAGCTGGCTGGCTGGCTGGCTGGATTGGATGGTGGGTGGGTGGATAGACATTAGCTAGTCAGCTGTACAGTCTAATTCAAGTCACTTCAAATTTACAGGGCAACATGTGATTGCATTAAAGTTGTATAGCTATCCATTAGACGCCTTCAAACATCTGAGCAGGTTTTTTCAAGATGACCTTGTTTGTGAAGCCATCAATTAGCATAAATTGTTGTGTGCTTGGAAGGCACGTTCTGCACACACACGTTTTTCCATTTACAACCTCCTCATTACTTCCGCTAAAATTAATCAGGATTATGAGTCATGCCTTCAGATTATCCCCTTGCAAATTTAACTGGAAAATAACATTCGTTCTTAATTCACTGTATGCTGAAGGGGTTCTACAACTGAATGTGATTTTAAAGCAACAGCGTTCTGTTTTAGATGGAAATGAGTAAGTGTCAAAATGGGATCTGAATTCCAAGGGAGTTAAACAGGATTGCAGAAGGCTTAAAAACCACGTACTTGAATCAATTTCTGATTAGGGGAGAAAAGAGATTCGGTGCTAACATGAAGCAAGTGATGACAACATGACTGGCCACCCTCCCTGGGCTACAATTTTGAGTTTTCTGGTCATTGGAAATGGATCCACCCAGAGCTGGCTGTATTCTCAACCAGTCACTGTTGGCTTGCTTCCCTGAAATAGTTAAGGTCATAAATGGAGAAAGATAGCGAAGCTAACCTCTAGGCTTAGCCTCATTATTAGGAAGCCCTGGCCCACTGCTAGCTGACTTCGTCCCCAGACAGAATCCTGCACTGTGGGAATGCCAGCCTGGAGTGAATTAGTTTTGATCAGACTTATGACCTTGTGTCCCAGAGGTCACAAAGAGGAGGCATGTGGGTTGGATAATAATAGCAAGTATTGCTATTGTGGTTGGCTGAGTAATGGCTCCCCAAAGATCTCCCTATCCTAGTCCCTGGAGCCTGTGAATGTTTCCTTATGTGGCAAAAGGGATTTGCCAATGTGATCAAGCTAAGGCTCCTGAGATGGGGAGGGTACCCTGGATTCTCCAGGTGGGCCCAAGCTAACCACAGGGTCCTTATAGGAAGAAACAGGAGGCGATGTGATGTTGGAAGCAGAGGGACAGAAAGAGAGAGACAGTGGAAGATTCTATGGGGAAGGCTTTGAAGGTAGAAGAAGATATGCGCTGAAGGATGTAGGTGGCCTCGAGAAGGTCATGGCCTGGAGAAAGTAGAAAAGCCAAGGGACCGATTCTCCCCTGGAGCCTCCAAAAGGAACCAGCCCTGCCGACACCTTGATCTTAACCCAGTGAAACTGATTTCAGAATTCTGGCCTCCGGAATAAATTGCTTTTGTTTAAAGCCACCACGTTGTGGTAATTTGTTACAACAGCCATAGGAAATGAATATAATATTAAGATCAATAGTAATGGAAATGTTTCATGCCTTTCCCCTGTGGCAGACAACCTGTTAAGGACTTTCTGTGTACTTTCTAACCCTCAAGATGACCCTTGGATTGAAGGCCTAAGGCCACCAGCTTGGAATCAGTGGGTTCAAATTTGGAGCAGGGGTGACCTGCTGGGGTAACCCCAAATTATGCTTTATGTCTGAATCAAGCCCCTAATACATGTTTTCTTTGCCTGCATGAGATCTTCTCACTGCTGTCTAAAAATTCCAAATTAGTGGCCAACATTCAAAAATGAAGGTTTCACATAAAACTCAGATTTCTGTACTGTCTTGAAAAGTGAAAAGGCTGGGTAACACTGGTATCACATCCCCACATGGCAACCATCAGCTCTGCCCAGTAACATCTGCCCCTTAGGTAGAATGGCGTCTTCAGTTTTCCCAGTTCCTACCATGCTCTGCGTCACTCAGCAACCGGTCCTTCTCTGGGCATTTATACCATGCTGTGGCGATGGATGTCTCGCCTATGTTACAACATGTATTCATTTTCTATTGCTGCGTAACTGAGTCCCACAAACTGTGCACCATAAAACACACCCACGTATTATCTCCTGGTTGCTGTGGGTCAGAGTTTTCATATGGCTTAGTTGGGCTCCCAGCTTCCATTTCTCACAAGGCTATGGCACTGGTGTCCACTGGGCTCCAGTCTCACCTGAAGGTGAGACTGGGGAAGGATCCATTTCCAAGCTGTTATGGTTATTGGCAGGATTAAATTCCTTGTGGTTGTAGGATAGAGGGCCTCAGTTCTTGTTGACTTGGATGAAAGCCTGCCTTGCCACATGGACCAACACACCCACTTACTTAGTCAAAACCAGCAAGAGAGAGAGTCTCCTTGCTAGGTGGGGGGGTCACAATCCTAAGTATCATAATCATGGAAACGGCGTCTCATCACCCTGTCATAGTCTATTAATTAAAAACAAGTCACAGATCCTTAACACCATCAGAGAAGGGGAGCACTGGGGGCACGAAGACCTGGATGAGAAGATCATGGGGCCACCTTACTGTCTGTCCCCACACCACGCAGACTTCTGGGGTCCTGTTCATTTAGTGTTTTGATTTTACCTTTTTGATACTTTTTCTACTTTTTGGTGTTTTGCTAATGATGTCATTTATTTATTGAACATCTGCTATAGGCCAGGCACGTTAGTAATAATAGCCACTACAGTTCTTCAAGCCTCCTGCAATATGCCAGACACTCTACTTGCTTTTCCTCTGATCCACAATATCTTTGTGAGGTAGATGCATTCACGCATTCTCATTCATTTGTTCATTACAAAATGCTCATTGAGGACATAGATGCTGTTATGTGCTGTGGCATGTAGTGGTGATTGACAGGTGAGGCCCATGCTCCCCTGGGGCTTACAATTCAAGAGAATATTACTCCTGACTCTTGGCCTGGAAGGAATCACAGTCCCTGTCATATAAGTGAGAAGAACTGATTCTCAGAGTGGCTAAGTCACTAACCTGCAGCTGTAGAGCCCGTTATTGTTGGAGCCAGGACTGCAGGATCCCTGCATCTGGTCCTGGCCACAATGCCTCGCCCCCTTGGAGAGTGTGAAAGCCCTTACATCTCTCTTCTATCCCCACTCAGCATTCTCAAATTATCCTGAAAACCTTTCAGAAATATCAACTTAGAGTATCTATCTTTTTAAAAAATCACTGTTCAGGACACCCTATTTCTTTTGGTAGTTTTGGCACCAGAAAGCAACTTCATAATTCTCCCCTCCCTTATTGCTTTTTAAACCAGTGTATTATTATTACTGCTCTGAAGGGGGTGCTCCATGAGGCAGGTGGGCCTGGGTTAGGGGAGACCCCTCTGTTGAGTAAGATGGCCCAGCTGCTGGCTGCCTCGCTGGAGGAGCCACTGGGAGTCTGGGGCACAGCTTGGGGCTCCCTGAGAAGCCGCTATTTTTGCCACCTTGGAGATCAGTGTCTATGACAGAGTCTAATTTTGGAATAAGGAGTGGAGGAGTGTGAAATGGTCCTCATTCCACGACGAGCCTGTCATTTCTAGAATTTCCTTAAGGCGCGAGCGAGCGACAGGGTGGAGAATGACTGCAATTTGGCAGGCTTTCCCCGGCTGTGGGACGGGAGGTGACATGTGGGCCCCGGTGACGGCTCCCTGCACTCTGGAACCTGACTCGCACACAGGTGTGTCAGTGGAATCTGAATGGCTCTCACTTGGTTCCCTCTTTTTTTGTTGGTGGGTTTAATTGACAGATTTTCTTCCACACTAGGTTCTGCAAATAAAATTTGCTAATGAGTTTGTAGAATTCAAGTGGAATTCTTCCACAATTCTGGAAGCCAAAGTCATTTATAGTCAACCTCATTTAAAAAGCAATAGGCTACACACTTAAACTGATATATAGAGAGGGCATCCAATGTGAGCCAGCACAGCCAAGGGTCCAAGGGTTCGGTGAGCCTGAGGGGGTTGGGGGGACCGTGAAGGATTAAAGAAAAGACAAAGAGAATAAGCTGGGTCTAGATGGACCTCCTCTGCCTGGCTGAGGCCATAGAGAGAGATCCAGAGGGCAAGCTGAGCCTTTATTTTATAGCCAGAGGTAAACAAGGTAGTGGTCACCATAGTTACAATGTTCTTGTGAGTTTCACTTGTTTTGGCAGCCCTTGCTGCACCCCCCTCAGCCCATTAGCTGTCCAGATAGGATCTAGGGGGCATCATAAGGTCAAGCTTAATTATGCTAAGAGGGCTGTGCCCTCTAAGCTGCGACTTGTTTGTGGTTTTGCCAACAGGTCAGTCCAGGTTTAACCCTATAGCTGCTCCCTACAATCCAAGAAATTACAGCATCCATTTCATTACTATTCAGACACTGAAACAGAGCCTTGCCTGCTGGGGTTTTTATATCTCCTCTCCTCCCCCTGAAACTCCCTAAAGAGAAAATGTTTCGTACCTTTTCTTCTATTTATGGGCTCTGATTAATTGGAATTTTTGAAAAGTGTATTGCTTAAAGCAGTTATCAGCTTTTTCCTTTTCCTGAATTAAACCCTTTTTATATTCTGATATATTAATTATCATTCAAAAACCTTTGACCAAACACCTATCTACTACTTGCAAAGCAATAAGGTAGGCCTTATGGACAATATAAATTAAAGTATGAAAAACATTTTGCATCTTTAAAAGGAGCTTAAAATTTAGATAGGGAGTTACAATTTGTATTCCTCAAATCATGCAACAATATAGTCCTGTAAATTCACTTGGTTATTATCACTTTGTTCTTATTTATCAAAATTAAATTGGTACATCTCTTTCCCCAGCAATAGTACTTGTAGGAATTTACTCTAAAGATATACTAGCAGAAACCGAGATGCCGTGGACACGTGCCTTTGTCCTTACATTCTGCTGTTTAGCAAGTGTTTGCTGAGCCTTGGTTTCGAGGTGCTGAAATGACTGAGGAAGATGAAGTTCACATTCTTGGGCAGCTTATTTGTAATAAGAGACGTAAGTGGAAACAGCTTATGTGCCCATCAGAAGAGGATAGTTAGAGAAACTGTGGCCTATGATGTCACAGGAATTTTACCAGGCCGTTAAAGAGCACAGAGAGAATCACACTTGGTAATAGCAAAGGTGTGTGAAGGGCATGAATGAGCAAGAGGCAGGGCGATAGGCCGAGCGGACATGCTCACCCACGGTCTACAAACACAACTTCTGGAAGATGCAAAGGTAACTGGTAACGTTGGTTACCTTTGTGCGGCAGGACGACGGTGTGAGGTCTGGAGAGGGACTTTTATATTTCACCGTATGTCTTTCTTCTTCATTTGAGTTTTTTTTTTAAGTCGTGGCTACATAATTGTATTTATAGGAACAGAAACAGTATTGAGCTTCTGGCACATGGCAAACAGAATTGATACCACCGATGGGGGAGAGGGAGGTCTTAGGAATGTATAAAAATTATGTGATAGAGGTAATGATTGAAGCTAAGAGCTTAGTAGGTAAATTTCCAGGTGCTAGAAATGGGGTCTCCATTAAGAGGAAGGATCATCTTGTTGGAGAAGGTTATGCCTGAGCTGAGTTTTAGGATGAACTATAGTTCGCTACATGTTGCTACTGATGGTGATGATATCTGACATTTATTGAGAACTTACTATATGCCAAGTGCACTGAGTATGTATTAACACTAGACATGTATTAACTTTTAACCTTCAACTGACGTGTCTCTGTTGATGTGGACACTGTCCTCCTATTTTTAAGGTTAAGAAGTTTGAAGTGTGGTCACCCAGCTAAAAGTGGAGGGAGCCAAGATTTAAATCCAGGCACCAGTGCCCACACTTCACTGAGCAAAAATTAAATTAATTGGCCCAGTCAGCATGGCTCAGTGGTTGAGCATCAACCTATGAACCAGGAGGTCATGGTTCAATTCCCAGTCAGGGCACATGCCCGGATTGTGGGCTCGATCCCCAGTAGCGGGGTGTGCAGGAGGCAGCCCATCAATGATTCTCTCTCCTCATTGATATTTCTCTCTCTCCCTCTCCCTTCCTTTCTGAAATCAATAAAAAAATATATTTTAAAAAAATTAATTGAATTATATCACCAAGCACTCCTGCCGAATCCATTAGAAATTGAAAGAGGCTAAGTTGAATGAACCTACGTTTAGTAATAGACGTTGTTTCTTCAGACAGTATAGAATCTAGATACAGATACTACTCTACAACTCAGGCTCCTTTCTAACAGCTGCTGTGACTTTTGTTCCTGTACATTGGGAAAAATGTAATTTTCTGAGCATGCCCTTTTCAATCTCTTATAACAACATAGTAACATGCGATGCTGGGTTTTAATAATGCTTCACCTGATTCTGAAGTGCTGTCCTACCCCATCCAATTTCTCCCCAGAGCTGTCCACTCCTATAACTTTGCTGGGGTCATTGTTTAGCCGGAGGCTGTGCCTCTGCAGGAAAAGGAAACGCACGGAATGTTGCTAACAGGTTGTAGCTTTGTTCATGACTCTAAAGCTAATAGTGATGTTTAAGATGGTGGCTCCCTAAGTAGAGAGAAAATGGAAAGCCTGATAGTGGCAAGACAGCAGGTCATGACCTGAATCGAAGATGCTCATGTGAGAGCAGAAAGCATCTGGTTGACCAGATGGACATGGTGAGCAATATGGTGTTCCCACTTCCCAGCATCAGTCATGGCAGAGAGGCTAGAGACAGGAATGGTGATGAGGACTGAGAGATAAATGGAATCAGTTCAATGCCATTTTAATCGATTTTGAGAAGGTAGGAAGTGATTTATCCATCTCCGCCACGGGTTGGCCAATCTTTTCTGGAAAGGGACAGGGTAACTCCTTGAGGCTTTTGGGCCACCTAGAGTTCCTGCTGCTAGTACTTCACTTCCTTCTTCTCCTCTTTTTTTTTTAACTTTAAAAATGTAAAAAACTATTCTTGGTTCTGGACCATATAAAACCAGGCCACCAGGACTTGGCCTACAGGCAGGCTGTAGTTCACTGACCCTGAATCTACACCCCAGGTTTTAGGCAGTAGGTACAAATGAGCTTATTTAACCAGTCTCTCCCCTCTAAGCCATGTGGACTTACTTTTTCTCTAAGGAGTTTGCCAGCGGCTAAAGTAATAATCCCAAGTCCCTATCAGTGAAATCAGAAGCCACTTGTGGTTTTTACCAGAATCAGTCATTTTTAGAGAAGCCATTGGCATCATTGAACAGGGGGTTCAGCTTTTGGTTGCCCAGCAGACACATGCTTTGCCTTGTATGGCTTTTTTCCCAGGATATTAAAGTTTGGGCATGACCAGAATCTGACCACCAGAAGGCAGAACTGGGGAGGGTACCAGAGGTGATGCCAACATGGATGGTTGTCACCAACTTTGAAAGTTTCAACATTCAGAAGAGATCCAATCAATTGTTTCTGCGGAATTGGAAACTGACCACTTACTAGGTCCCTACCCAAGGGTCCATTGACCTGTCCAAGTGTGGAATGCAAATCCTCCCGTATTTTGTGACTTTGTGAGTAACAAGGGGGAGGGAAGAGCTATCT
The DNA here is from genome assembly GCF_000412655.1 of Myotis brandtii. Lineage (NCBI taxonomy): Eukaryota > Metazoa > Chordata > Mammalia > Chiroptera > Vespertilionidae > Myotis > Myotis brandtii. The sequence goes on along the minus strand of NW_005355862.1, from coordinate 325,530 downwards.
ATTGGCTCACCTCCAGGCAATAAGGAAGCTCTGGGAGACATCTTCATTGGCCAGGCCAGGGAAAGCAAAGCAGATGACAGAGATTAGAGGGTAGGGGTAGACAGGCTTATGCAGACCACTTTTTATTTGGTCTGCAAAATAGTGGCACAGATGATATTTTTAGAAAATTAAATTAGTTCCCAGTGTTTAATATGGAGGGTTTCACATAGAATGCAGATTTCTACCTCTTGAAAAATAGGAATATCTGTTAACATCGCTTGAATTAAAGTGGAGCAGCCACTACCATTTTGAGATGGTGAATGCTCTTCAGTGTCTCATAGTTCTTGTCTTTTCTTGTTGTCTTAATAACCAGACGGTTTTACTCATTTGTGCTCCCGCAGGACACCACTGGCCTGGAGGGGCCAGGGGGAAGAGACTCGCCTTGCAGCCATGGGATGTAAACGGGTAGCACCAGGAATTCAGGTGCCCGGGCTGAACACCTTTGTTTGCTGTTTTCCTAAGACACTGGTGGTGTTTATACGGGCACGTCAGCACCAGCCATTGAGCTGAGGCCCTGCCTGCTGGGTGGGGCTCCTGCAGGACCTCCAAAACACGCACAGGCAGAGCCAGTTGTACCCACTCTGCAGCCATCTCTGGGGCCAGGGGCACCGTGCCCACCAGCCCCCTCCGCTCTGAGGTTGTGCCTGGAGCGAGCACAGGACTGGTAATAGGACCCCACCCAATGCTTTCAGTTCTGGCGCACCTGTGGCATCCTGTCCCCAAACATCTGCTCTTAGTGAGTGTGAGCCATTGAGTTGAAAGGTTCAATCTGCCCATATGAGATCTTAGCTGCAAAAGCTGACCTCTGAGTGGCTAAGCCTGCAGGGGTCGGGGTGGGGTGGGGCCAGGCCTCCCCCCTCCCCCACCCTCTTCACCCCATGTCTGTAAGAAACTCAAGGCCAGACACAGGGCTTTCTAAAAGTTTGTTGAATGAACAAACTGGGGATTGGTTAGATAATTTTGTGAGCGTAGAGAAAAAGAAAAATGAAGCCGGAATACCAACTGCAGTTCCCTTCCAATGCCCAGCAATGCCCAGGTTCCCGGCACATCCGCTTCATGAGGCCGTGGGAAACAGTCCCTGCGGTGTCAGCCTCCACGTGCACAGGCTCCTGAGCAAGGAGGCATAAAAAGTTACCCGAAGCAAAGGGAGCAGTGGTTTTGTTTTATGCGAGTGGCTGGGAATTCAGATGGCTCTGAATAAATAGATGCAAATCACGTTCAATCCCCATGAAAATAACCATTCGAGTGCATCTGGTACTCAGCAAAATGCTGCGCTTGGAAATTTGGCCCCAAATGGCTGATTTCACGAGCAGTCTGCTTCATCGAAGCCACAGCCACAATGGAGGCGTTCTTCCAGCCAGAGTTCTGCTCACCTACTGGCTGCTGTGTTTTCTCCGGGGGAGGAAAGCAGTCTCTCTCTCTCTCTCTCTCCTCTCCCCATTCAAGAAGTAAGCCTCGGCTCACTCTAGTTCCTCAACAGTTCAATAATATTCTGTGATATCTGGGTAGCATTTTGATGATAACAATACCCATTGCTTTTCCTGTGAATGTCAGAATACGGAGAGGAGTTGGAGAAAGGAAAGAGCGCTTTGGGTGTTTCATGCCAAACATGGCTCAGAGGTGGAGTCAGGATCAGGCAGCCCACAAGAAAGGTTTCCAGTAGGAAGCCAAGAATGACCACGTGTGGCAGGCAGTCAGCGTCCACAGGAGAGAAGGCAGGCCCTGGAGCCGCGGGGGTCCAGAAGCCTGTGTCCCAATCACTGGTCGATTCTGTTCCTCAAGGTGCCCAGGAGTTCCCGTCTCTTTACAGCCCAGGCACTTGGCCAGCTGCCATTTCTCTAAGCTTTGGAGATAAAATCCGGGTGTCTTTTTCATTATGACCAGGACACAAGCTCATCCTTTGAGGTCTTCATAATACACTCAGTACTTCCTCCGAGAAGCACACAGGTTGTGACGTGAACTTCAAGTCCTGCAGGAAGTGCCTGGCCTTCGGCCAAGTGTCCTTGGGCAAATCTCCTCACCACCCTTGGTATTTGTCTCCCCTCTGTACAGGGGGTTATATCGGCACATGCTAAGTCAGGTGGCATAAAACAAGCCATATCTGGACACAGTTCCTGGCACCTACTGACGACAAGTCACCTGAGCTGTCATCATCATTGACTCGTAGTGAAAGAGGTTTCTCAGTCACTTCACGATTCATTTATTCAGTCAAGTCAATCAACCCATCCATCAGGGATTGAGTCATTCAACTGCTTTTTATTTTTTAAAATATATTTTTATTGGTTTCAGAGAGAAAAGGAGAGGGAGAGAGAGATAGAAACATCAATGCTGAGAGAATCACTGATCAGCTGCCTCCTGCACGCCCCCTACCAGGGATTGGGCCCACAACCCAGGCATGTGCCCTTAACCAGAATCAAACCCGAGATCCTTCAATACGCAGGCCGACGCTCTATCTCTATCCACTTAGCCAAACCAGCCAGGGCTGTTCAACTGCTTTTTATAAAGGGCCTACTCTGTGCCAGGAATCACACCAGGTCCAAGAGCATGTGCAGTGAGTCTTCTGCGCCCTGGGAAGGAGCACTCCACTTAGAAGAGGGTCTGCCCTTTCGTCGGGAGGGAGCACCACCGTGAAGCAGGTAGCAACAAGATTGAAGCTGGGCTGTGGACCAGCTCTCTGCAATCCACTGTACACTCTGGAGCGAGGGGAGCTGTGTCTGATTCATGTCTACGTTTCCAGCCCCAAGTGCAGCGTGTGGCTTAGAGATGATGCCCAGAGCACAGAAATGGATGGAATCGGTGAACAAATGTGCTAAAGACCCGAGGGCAGAATTCATGGAAAGGGGGAGGGGAAGGCAGGGCTGTTAGGGAGCCTGTGAGCAGAAAACCCGCACTAGGAGGCTTAGTCTAATTGAGGGATAATTAAAGTTGGAGCTAGCAGCTCCATCTGGCCTGTGCTGAGCGTCTGCATGCTTTATTTCATTTAATTTTCACAGCTCTCCTTGGAGGTAGGGGTTGGGTTTGAATCCTGTGTAATTTGTTTTTACATAGATGCATGTATGTAAAATTTCACTGACTGCAAAAATATGACCATACTGGTGATGATTATACCCGATTTTTATTTTCATTATTTGTTCCCATGTGTTTCCCCTCATTTCCCCTTTCCAGCGACTCCTGCATCTTATCTAGAAGGTTACACTTATCTTCCCAGGTTTTCCTCTGTACTCACACAATCCTGTGTAGAAAGGTATCTACATGCCATACACATAGCTACAGACAGACACACACGTGGGCACATACACAAGATGGGTATTTGAGGGTCTTTGTTGGTTTTACAAAAGTCTGATCATTTTACACACTTTAAAAACTACCCCCCGGTTTTCTCACTCGGTAGTAAATATCCAGTGGAAATAGTTAAAGGTCACGTGTGTTTTCTAAGTAAAGTTTTACTGGAACACACTCACGCCCACTCATTGCCATATTGTTATGGCTACTGCCACAGTGGAGCAGAAGAGTTGGTTAGTTGGCCAAAGAGTGTACAGCCTGCAAAGCCACTTCTTACCTTGACAGAAACGTCTGCCAACCTTGGTCTTATTCATTCTTTTTCATCGCTGCGTGATATTCCCGAGTCTCAATGGAACATTAATTTATTAACCCTGTCTATGGGAATATCAGAATTGCCAAGAATAAACAATACTGCAATAGACAAATATATGTGCCTTTATATACTGTTTATTTAACTGAGTTTCTAAAAACTTTAACTGGATTTTCTAAACTCAGGAGTAGGCTTGCTGAATTAAAGTGTGTAAGTATTTTTTTTTAATTCAAATAAGTGTTGCTACATTGCCTTCCAAAATACTGGAACACTTTGCATTTTATTGGCAGTGTTATTAGGTCTGTTTGATAGAGGGGGAAGCTGAGGCTCCATGGCTTAGCATTAGTAAGTGAAGAGTCAGGACAGGGACATACAGCCCAGGACTTGGACTCAGTGGGAACCGAATCGGAGGGAGAACACAGGGCACCTGGGGCCTGAGTGTAGTGTTTGCGGTCTGGGCAGGGGTGACGGGGGAGGGAACGGGACAGGGACACTCAGGGACTTCGGGTCTCCACTGTTATTGCTGGGCCCATGTCAGTGTTCCAGTAGGTCTGGGGGGGGGGCACAGGAATTTGCATGTCTAATAAACTCTCAAGTGAATTTGATGTCACTGGTCCAGGGACTGCACTCTGAGAACCTCGACTCTAAAGTGACTGAGACCTGGCGCCTGGGTCCCTGGAAGAAAGGGAACAGAGCTAGGGCGAGCACAGCATGGGACCGCGTGCCTCGGTGCCCTTTCTGCACACAAAAGCCACAGCGGGACTTCCACCTCCACCGAGCACCCAGCACCACATGGTGCCGAGAGCAGTGTCAGTGCAGCCGGATCCCCTCCCCAGCTGGTTCTGTCGGACGCTGACCGGGCTTTGCATGGGTTCAGCAGGATGTGTGTACAGGGTTTCCTGTGGTTAGAGGCAGGGACATGGGAAGCTCTCTCATGGGAGAAAACTAGATCCTTTCAGGACGTCCTTCCTCCTCTAACATGCAGGGCGCGCACTGCCCAGCACGGGCAGAGGCGGCCGCAGAGCTGCCTGCGGGGCTCCTGCACTTGGGACAGTCTCTTCTCACCCCCAGTGCTGCCCAGGATGATCACAAAGCTCCATCAAGGACAGCAGCGTGGCTGTGCCAGAGGAATTGGTTCCTGCCACTAGCACAGCAATTAGCATGGGGAGCAGTTTGTACTGACTGAGGGAGCCTGCTTCATCAAGCGGCAAGGACTCCAAAGTGCAGCGATCGTGGTTCTGATATAAATTACTCCCAGCTCCCGACCGGATGAGATCTACTTGCTAGCACTTTACCAGGGTGTTTGATAAACCTCCAAAAAATAGATTCGTCAGATTGGGTGGCCCACAAACACACACTTAATTTTCTATCTTCTTAGAAGCTATTGTCTATGCTACTGTTCTCTTTAAGGGAGATGTTTGGTCTGGATTTTGTGTAAATAAACCGAATATTGTAAGATTCAGTTCAAAACACATTTACTACTCATGAGATATTGGAGTCCGTCTCTGAAGCTGAAGAACCACTGACCCGGAGTCCAGAAAGCACAGGTAGAGGATATTTTCAATATTGTTTTCACAGGAGAATGAATACGTGGGCAGACCATGAGGACATAGCTCAGGAAGCCAAATGGACGCTGTCATGCAACTGGAGGGCGGTGTGAGTGAGAAGGCTGAGTCTTGGGTAGAATGAGAGACAGAGACATCGAGAGTCTAGTGTCTTTGGAGCTCAGTGTGATTTCTTCTCTCATGGACTGACTTGTTCCTTCTGACTCACTCTCGCGCACCTACCCATAGACCCCACAGCCAGTAGTGTGGCTTGTATATACTCTCAGAGGCCTCTCAGACTTGGGTGAGCTTTGGAAATCTCCCAGGTTGAGCAGACATCCAGGCGTGGGCGTAGCTCTGATTCAGCTCCACCCTCAGCCAGCGGTCGCCAACCTTTAGGATCTCACGGACCACCAGTGGTCCATGGACCACCGGTTGGTGACTGCTGCATGGGCCATGTGTTTGTTCATCAGGTTGAGTGGATGGGAAATGACGATGTGATTTGCATATGCAAAGTTGTTGTGGCAGAGACCCCTCCTTGAGTCACTCTGAAGGAGCAGCCTGTGGAAGTTGGAGTCGGAGGATGGAATTAGGAATTATTGTGTCGTGATGATGGATGCTCGCTCCCGAATGGATCCAGACCCACATCGCGAACGCGCCATCTGGTGCTCGTGATTGACTGCAGCGGCGAACCATTACTTCCTGTCGTGCTGATCAGCTTCCAAAAACACAATCTCCACCGCAGAACCAGTCAGATTCCAGAGGACGATGTGGCGTGGTTCTGCGGCTGAGACTCCACACTGCTCTGCAGCCCTTGTCTCCGACCCATAGCGTCAGCCAGGCCAGATGCTGAGGACAGGAACCAGCAGTGCGTGGCCCGGCGGGTGGCCACACTTGCTTTCCTTGTCTCGCTCAGAAGCTCTGCACGTGCTCGTTAGGATTTTTTTCTCCTCTGAGCGGGTGGGTGGATATGACTCGTACAACCTTCTGAGGGAAGGGTCTTGGTGATCAGCATCCCCTCACTGTGAATTGGGACTTCTCAGAAAGGCTCTGTCTGCATTGCTTTTTTAAAAAAATATATATTTTATTGATTTTTTACAGAGAGGAAGGGAGAGGGATAGAGAGTTAGAAACATCGATGAGAGAGAAACATCAATCAGCTGCCTCCTGCACACCCCCTACTGGGGATGTGCCACAACCAAGGTACATGCCCTTGACCGGAATCGAACCTGGGACCCTCCAGTCCACAGGCTGACACTCTATCCACTGAGCCAAGCCAATTAGGACTCTGTCTGCATTGTTGACAGTGATAATGATGGGGACCATGCTTTGGTCAGTTGTCACTCAAGTTTAAATGTTACGCCCTGACTGGTTGTTCAGTGGTTAGAGCATTGGCCTATATTCAGAGTGATGAAAGCATCCCTACAGTCAGTTCCAGAGCATTTCCTCACCCCAAAAGGAAACCCGTGCCCTTTCGCCATCACCCGCCTCAGGCAGCACTGATTTAGCCTCTCTCCCTGGATTTGTCCTTTGGACATTTCTATACATGGGATCACACACGTGTGGCCTTTTGTGTGTGGCTTCCTCAGCATCATGCTTTGGGTTCACACGTGTTGTCGCATGGATCAGGACCGCACTGCAATTGATGCTAATCTGATCACTTTTATTTATTTAGTTTAATTATCTGTCTCCTTAGAAGGGAAGTGCTGTGAGAAAGGAGACTTTGAGGCTCAAAGAAGGGGTGGATGGGTCCCATGTCACAGCTCACGGAGAAAAACCTAAACAGGAATGCAGGTCTCTGACCCTATGGTCACATTCCCTGCCTACTAGCACAGCGATCTTTGTGCCTTCAAAGCCCAGTCAGTCAGCTTTCGCCAGGTAGCCCAGTGGGTTAGAGCATCCTCCTGATATGCCGAGGTTGTGGGTTCTATCCCTAGTCAGGCCACAAACAAGAATCAACCAATGAATGCATAAATAAGTGGAACAACAACTCTCTCTCTCTCTCTCTCTGTCTCTCTCATCAATCAATCAATCAGTAAAAACAACCCAGTCCGTTAGCTCCGTTGATTTAGGCCACTGGGGAGATCAGGAGTCACGTGGGCTGGTTAGGAAGAGGCCTGCGTGCCTCGCTGGTTGGGTGGCAGTCTGAGTATTAGACTTGCAGGAAGCCTTGCTCTCCTCCCTGGTGGGATCTTGCGCTGACACTGCTAATGGAAGGGGTAAATGCAAAGCTGCCCTCCCTGCCGGGGACTGTCCTACCCCACGTGCCTGTGCACAGAGCGGGTCTCCCCAAGGCTCACTGCTGCTCAGCACTCGAATGGCAAAATAGAGCAAGGCAGAGCCTTATTCCCACGCCCATGAAGCCAGGGCCGGCCACTTGCGCTTTAACCTGGACCCGAGGCTTCAGCCTCAGGCTCACAGGGCTTCTCATGGGTTGGGCTCATTAGGATTTATTTCTGGAAAGTATTCCCTGTTGCGTGGGCAAAGGCTGGGGCCATTTGTCCTTCCGTCCACCCATCCACCCATCCACCCATCCACCCATCCATCCATCCATCCATCCATCCATCCCCCGTTTGCTAAGCCTCTGGAGGCCTCGGTAGGTGCTGGGGATACAGAGAGTAGAGGTATGGTCCCCGCCTGCCAGGAGCTCATGGCTGTAGTAGGATGCAGGCTGGTGTAGCACCATCACAAGACAGTCAGTGGTCAGAGTAAGAACAGGCCTCTGTGGGGTCTGCTAGGAGCGCCTGATGCCATTAAAGGAGGAGAGATGTCAGGAAAGTGTCCAGGGGAGGTGCTCCCTGAGCTGACCCCAAGGGGAGGTAGGTGTAGCCAGGTGACCAGTGGGGACGGCTCTCGGGCTTGGGGAGCACGGAGGTGTGAGAGTGGGTGCCACAGTGCTGGAGCTGGCTGGACCTGGGTGTGTTTTGGGCCATGTGACTGGAGGGGTAGCAGGATCGGAGGACCCCATTCTAGGAAGCTTTGGCTGTGAGCCTGAGGGTGCTGGGAGCCACAGAAGGTTGTTAGGGAGGCTGGGGAAGGAGGACGCTGTCGGCTGAGGGGACTCGGCCGAGGTTCTGTAGGCAGTGGCTCATGTGTCTGTTTCTATGTTGGTTGCTTGCCCCAAACTAGGGAGTCCTAAAACTTAGGTTCCGACTCTTAAGTCAGTGGATTCGGAATCTTCCCCCTGCTTCCCTTGTCTCTGTCAGTGGGAGAATTGGCTTAGAGGAAGAATCACAGATTCATTGCCTGCAGGGCCAGGCGGTTGACATAAGTGATGGCAGTTTTAGGGTTTGAGACCACAGACCCCGATGGGGACAGAAGAGCCCATGAGACCACGGTCAGCATCATGACCTCAGGAGCATAGGCTAGTGAGAGAACTAGGAAGTGAGTTTTGTGTGTATACACACATGGGTATATACATATATTTATTCAACTGTAAGTTTATATAACTTAGTATTTAATGATGGCTGTATTTAACAGCCTGCACTCACAAAATTCCTGAAACATGGCCCAGTGGGCTTTTGCAAGCTGTTTGAGAAGCTCTCCCAGACCATTGGCTGGATTCATTCTTTCACGCAACAATATTTATTGAGCATCTACTGTATACCAGGTTCTGGGAGCTTGAGAACACATCAGTGAACAGAGCATTCAACAACATTGTTTCCTGGGTCTAGAGTTGTGTGTTTGTTGCCCCTTCCCCCCCCCCCCCCCCCCCACCTCCCCCCCCACTA
>NW_005355862.1:297524-316472 GCF_000412655.1 Myotis brandtii | reverse complement strand
GGGTTTAGGGTTTTTTGTTTGTTCCCCCTCCCCCCCCGCCCATTATCCTACCAGTCTTATTTCTACATGTTTACATCAACTGCTCCAACTCACACGCTGACTCCCTTCCACGGACCATCCTCGTGGCTCCCCATGAATGGCTCACTTCCTCTTCCCAGGCTGTGCACATCTGAACTGTCCAATACTTAGAAGTGTGACCGCAAGCACCCGCAGCCTGCTGGGGACTAGAGGTAGCCTGGGGCATCCTTCCTTCATGTGGCTACACGGACAAAATTCCTGAAACATGGCCCAGTGGGCTTTTGCAAACTGTTTGAGAAGCTCTCCCACACCACTGGCTGGATTCATTCTTTCACGCAACAATGTTTATTGAGCATCTACTGTCTACCAGGTTCTGGGAGTTTGAGAACACATCAGTGAACAGAGCATTCAACAACATTGTTTCCTGGGTCTAGAGTTGTGTGTTTGTTGCCCCCCCCCCCCCCCCCCCCCCCCGCCCATTATCCTACCAGTCTTATTCCTACATGTTTACATCGATTGCTCCAACTCACATGCTGACTCCCTTCCATGGACCATCCTAGTGGCTCCCTGTGAATGGCTCACTTCCTCTCCCTGGGCTGTGCACATCTGAACTGTCTGATACTTAGAAGTGTGACCGCAAGCACCCACAGTCTGCTGGGGACTAGAGGTAGCCTGGGGCATCCTTCACGTGGCTGCATGAGCTCCAGCACCCACTGTTGGGGTAGAGTCCCTCCTGTCTCTACAGCCTGGACTTCTCAGCCAGCATTTTCAACCAGATATTCTCCTGCATTTTCTATAGTTCCTGTGACCTCCCAGCCTCCGGCTGCCTCCCAAAGTGACTTTGGTTATAAATGGGCATATGTTTTGAATGATCTTCCCATAACCCGATTTCCCCAACAATTTTCAAAACGGGAATTTTTTTCCAGGAACGTTTCTATCACAGTATAGCAGAAATACCTCTACTTAAACATATTATGGTCGGGGTAATTTTTATTTTTCCTTTTGAATGTGAAAGCACTCTATTTATTTAAAAGGAAAAACAAACTACATAAAAGTGTATCAGGTTAAAAAAATGGAGGAGATACCCCAGGCCACCCAATTTTATCTCCTTCCAAATGGAGTGTTAATTTCCACTCCCGCCGGTGGCCTGCGCGAGCCCCTGCGGTAGCTGTTGGAATCCCGCATCAGAGTTACTTGCAACGATAAAGAAAAATGAGGCTGACACTTTCCTCCTCAACGTGTCACCAAATCACTTCCTCAGGCTTCTCACTCTTGAGAATTCAGACATTTTTGCATGAAATAAGACTTTTCATCATTTTTTCTCCAGAGACAGAACGCTCCTTTCATAAACTGAGCTGTTTGTTCAAAGGGTTGAGAGAGAAAGAGAGCGCCAGGCCTCGTAAGGGTCTCTCTGAAACATGACGTTGTTGCCACTTCCTCCTGAACAAGCTTCTAAAAGCACAGCCAGAGCGCTGGGCTGCAGACACATCCATGGTCAGGTCGTGAGTGATTCAAAGTGGTGGCTCTTTCCCAAGTGTTTTTCCTAGATTACATTCTTATTCTATTAAATATTATCTCTTTACTATCGGTCCAGTGCATGGATTAGTGAATGTTGAAAGAAAATTAATTAGAATTCCTGGGGTGGCGCCGTGGCTCGAAGGGCATCTGCAGAGTAGGGGAGGGGATGGGGGAAGAAAAAGAAAGCTCACACTCGGGTCTTCCTGCTCATGGTGCTGGCTCCAGTGCAGGGACTAATGCAGGCAGTCCTGGGTGGTGGCTGGCGGGGCGGGACTGGGCAAGACAGACCAGACACGCCCTGGAGCCAACCCGCAGTTCCTCGTGGCCTGCGCGAGCCCCTGCGGTAGCTGTTGGAATCCCGCGTCAGAGTTACTTGCAACAATAAAGAAAAATGGGGCTGACACTTTCCTCTTCAACGTGTCACCAAATCACTTCCTCAGGCTTCTCACCCTTGAGAATTCAGACATTTTTGCATGAAATAAGACTTTTCATCATTTTTTCTCCAGAGACAGAACGCTCCTTTCATAAACTGAGCTGTTTGTTCAAAGGGTTGAGAGAGAAAGAGAGCGCCAGGCCTCGTAAGGGTCTCTCTGAAACATGACGTTGTTGCCACTTCCTCCTGAACAAGCTTCTAAAAGCACAGCCAGAGCGCTGGGCTGCAGACACATCCATGGTCAGGTCGTGAGTGATTCAAAGTGGTGGCTCTTTCCCAAGTGTTTTTCCTAGATTACATTCTTATTCTATTAAATATTATCTCTTTACTATCGGTCCAGTGCATGGATTAGTGAATGTTGAAAGAAAATTAATTAGAATTCCTGGGATGGCACTCTGGCTCAAAGGGCGTCTGCAGAGTAGGGGGCGTTGGGGGGGACGAAAAAGAAAGCTCACACTCAGGTCTTCCGGCTCACGGTGCTGGCTCTGGTGCAGGGACTAATGCAGGCAGTCCGGGGTGGTGGCTGGCGGGGCGGGACTGGGCAAGACAGGCCAGACACACTCTGGAGCCAACCCGCAGTTCCTCCTTGGGGTGGTGCACTTGGGGTGATGCTGTGGCTCGAAAGGCAAGGTGTCTGCGGAGTGAGCGGGGTCCCTCCGGCAGGTGGGGTCCCTTGGCCTGGCCACAGGGATCGGGCCGAAATCTCTAACATCCCCTCAGGGGTCCCAGAGTTCGAGGGCACTCTGCAATGATGCTGCCATACAGGGTGTGGAACGCAAATGCAAGGGTGCAGTAAACCAGATTTGGGACAAACAGTGCCCCAGCAACATCTCTGAAACATGACGTTGTTGCCACTTCCTCCTGAACAAGCTTCTAAAAGCACAGCCAGAGCGCTGGGCTGCAGACACATCCATGGTCAGGTCGTGAGTGATTCAAAGTGGTGGCTCTTTCCCAAGTGTTTTTCCTAGATTACATTCTTATTCTAATAAATATTATCTCTTTACAAGTGGCCCAGTGCATGGATTAGTGAATGTTGAAAGAAAATTAATTAGAATTCCTGGGGTGGCGCCGTGGCTCGAAGGGCATCTGCAGAGTAGGGGAGGGGATGGGGGAAGAAAAAGAAAGCTCACACTCGGGTCTTCCTGCTCATGGTGCTGGCTCCAGTGCAGGGACTAATGCAGGCAGTCCTGGGTGGTGGCTGGCGGGGCGGGACTGGGCAAGACAGGCCAGACACACTCTGGAGCCAACCCGCAGTTCCTCCTTGGGGTGGTGCACTTGGGGTGATGCTGTGGCTCGAAAGGCAAGGTGTCTGCGGAGTGAGCGGGGTCCCTCCGGCAGGTGGGGTCCCTTGGCCTGGCCACAGGGATCGGGCCGAAATCTCTAACATCCCCTCAGGGGTCCCAGAGTTCGAGGGCACTCTGCAATGATGCTGCCATACAGGGTGTGGAACGCAAATGCAAGGGTGCAGTAAACCAGATTTGGGACAAACAGTGCCCCAGCAACAACATAACCCACCGCTGAAGGTGGAATCACCCAGCCCCCACGAGGAATCGGGCTCCCTCCTCTCTAGTTCTGGGTTTGTCACGTCACCGAGAACCACTGCTGCCAAGGCACCGCAGTTCAGCAGCACCTGCATTGAGCGTCTGCCCCCTGGTGGTCAGTGCACATCATAGGTACCGGCTGGTCTAAGGGTCAGATGGTCCTTTAGCTTTTTATATATATACCAGAGGCCTGATGCATGAAATTTGTGCAAGAGTAGGCCTTCCTTCCCCCGGCTGCCGGCACGGGCTTCCCTCTGGCACCCGGGACCCAGGCTTCTGCCGGCACCCGGGACCAGGGCTTCCCTCACAGTACAGATATTATACCTGGAACTACCATGCTGATGACTCATGATAAGCAGGGTGTTTTCTTTAAAAAATCTTCAAATGGGTATTGCAATTAATAGTAATAATAATGATATCCCCATTTGTTTCTGTACCCGGTCTGTGCTGGGCAAATGCTAAGCAGGTCCATCTCCCGGAGCGCTCCCCCAGCCCAGGTGGTTTCTCAAGTGAGCACTGATGGATTTCTCCTGAGCAGTGGTGTGCAGGGACGCAACATGCAGGCCTCAGGCAAGGTGTCTGCGGAGTGAGCGGGGTCCCTCCGGCAGGTGGGGTCCCTTGGCCTGGCCACGGGGATCGGGCCGAAATCAGCTTTCTAACATCCCCTGAGGGGTCCTGGAGTTCGAGGGCAGTCTGCAATGATGCCGTACAGGGTGTAGAACGCAAACACAAGGGTGCAGTAAACCAGATTTGGGACAAACAGTGCCCCAGCAACAACATAACCCACCGCTGAAGGTGGAATCACCCAGCCCCCACGAGGAATCGGGCTCCCTCCTCTCTAGTTCTGGGTTTGTCACGTCACCGAGAACCACTGCTGCCAAGGCACCGCAGTTCAGCAGCACCTGCATTGAGCGTCTGCCCCCTGGTGGTCAGTGCACATCATAGGTACCGGCTGGTCTAAGGGTCAGATGGTCCTTTAGCTTTTTATGTATATACCAGAGGCCCAATGCATGAAATTTGTGCAAGAGTAGGCCTTCCTTCCCCCGGCTGCCGGCACCGGCTTCCCTCTGGCACCCGGGACCCAGGCTTCTGCCGGCACCTGGGACCAGGGCTTCCCTCACAGTGCAGATATTATACCTGAACTACCATGCTGATGACTCATGATAAGCAGGGTGTTTTCTTTAAAAAATCTTCAAATGGGTATTGCAATTAATAGTAATAATAATGATATCCCCATTTGTTTCTGTACCCGGTCTGTGCTGGGCAAATGCTAAGCAGGTCCATCTCCCGGAGCGCTCCCCCAACCCAGGTGGTTTCTCAAGTGAGCACTGATGGATTTCTCCTGAGCAGTGGTGTGCAGGGACACAACACGCAGGCCTCCCTTTTCATTGACTAAATCTGCCTTCCTCTGGTTCGCAGTGGCCACACATCCAGTGTGTGTGCGTGTGCGTACGCGTTGACCAGGTGCTGAGCGATGGAGACCTGAGTCGCCTCCAGGGGTCTGGAGGTCAGGTCTCTGTGTTCCCGCAGGCAGTCAGGTCCCTCTCAGCCACATCGCTGACACCCCCAGTGCCCCAGCAACAACATAACCCACCGCTGAAGGTGGAATCACCCAGCCCCACGAGGAATCGGGCTCCCTCCTCTCTGGTTTTGGGTTAGTCACGTCACCGAGAACCACTGCTGCCAAGGCACCGCAGTTCAGCAGCACCTGCATTGAGCGTCTGCCCCCTGGTGGTCAGTGCGCATCATAGGTACCGGCTGGTCTGACGGTCAGATGGTCCTTTAGCTTTTTATATATATACCAGAGGCCTGATGCATGAAATTTGTGCAAGAGTAGGCCTTCCTTCCCCCGGCTGCCGGCACGGGCTTCCCTCTGGCACCCGGGACCCAGGCTTCTGCCGGCACCTGGGACCAGGGCTTCCCTCACAGTGCAGATATTATACCTGAACTACCATGCTGATGACTCATGATAAGCAGGGTGTTTTCTTTAAAAAATCTTCAAATGGGTATTGCAATTAATAGTAATAATAATGATATCCCCATTTGTTTCTGTACCCGGTCTGTGCTGGGCAAATGCTAAGCAGGTCCATCTCCCGGAGCGCTCCCCCAGCCCAGGTGGTTTCTCAAGTGAGCACTGATGGATTTCTCCTGAGCAGTGGTGTGCAGGGACACAACACGCAGGCCTCCCTTTTCATTGACTAAATCTGCCTTCCTCTGGTTCGCAGTGGCCACGCATCCAGTGTGTGTGCGTGTGCGTACGTGCTGACCAGGTGCTGAGCGATGGAGACGTGAGTCACCTCCAGGGGTCTGGAGGTCAGGCCTCTGCATTCCCGTGGGCGGTCAGGTCCCTCTCAGTCACGTTGCTGACACCCCTGTTCTTGCCTTGACAGCTGCAGATGAAGATGAGCGAGCGGGCCGCCTCGCTGAGCACCATGGTGCCCCTGCCCCGCAGCGCCTACTGGCAGCACATCACCCGGCAGCACAGCACGGGCCAGCTCTACCGCCTGCAGGGTGAGTGCGGGCAACTGCCTGGGAACTGTGGTGGGAGCCTGTGTGCGGGAGCCTGTGTGTGGGAGCCCGTGTGCTGTGGAAACCTGTGTGCAGGAGCCTGAGTGCGGGAGGGAGAGGGCGGGAGCCTGTGTGCGGGAGCCGGTGTGTGGGAGGGAGACTGTGCAGGTGGGAGGACCGTGGTGGCCGAGGGTGCCAGCACGGGCAGCCCTGCTGAGGGCGCTCTGCTCCACTCACTGCTGCTGGGTGCCAGGCTGGTTAGTCCCTTCCTCCGGTGCCAGGGCCCATCAGGGCCTCACTCCCGAGGCACCATGTCTGCCACAATGTCTGGGGGAAACTGTTCACAGTGCAGAGATTGAGCCAGAGGCTGTGGCTGAGCAGTGTGCACGTCCACAGGTGCCAGGGGGTCCGGTGGGTTGAGCACAGACAGCGCCCGCATTCCTGGGGAACCTGCTGGAAGCTTAGATCTCTGGGCCCCTCCCAGACCCGAGGAGTCAGGGACTCTGAGGATGGAGACCATCCCCGGTTAACAAGCCTCCAGGTGGCTCTCAGCTTAGGAACCTGCTGGAGGGCGGAGTCCTGGGTGCGGACTCTGCTGCACCTCTAAGAAGATCCTGAGGCGCCCCTCTTCTAAAGCTGGGGTCTCCGAACCAGGTGACGGAGGGCCCCACAGGAGCTTTTAGAAATCCTACGTCAGCGTTTTCTCACTCCTTCAGATGCAGCTTTTTGTTGATGGTCAGTAAGAACAGCTGTGCATGTACAATTTGTGAATAGAGAGGCCTGGGTAGCCTGATGGAGAACTTCTCTGATGCAAGAGGCCAGAACCCAGAGGGCACATGCTAGACGGCGCCTCGCTCAGAGGAGGCGCTTGCCGAGCCCCTCAGTTCCACAATGAATGGTGACCTCGGGGAACAGTGGGCTCAGGTCAAGTGCCTGCTCCCCGAGCCTGGTCACCGGCCGCCCCCAGCCCCTCCCGCTGGCCATTCCTCCCCAGGGGCTCTTCTGGGTCCCTCTCCAGGGCTCCCAGACTTTATCATCACCAGCGCTGGCATCTCTGGTGACGTGACTCACAGGAGCGGACAAGGGCACTCGCTCTCCTATTGTCCTTATCAGTTTCCACTTCCTATGCATTGTGGGCCTCTTGGCTCGCAGCCAGCTCCTGCAGGAGGCAGTCGTGCCCAGGCGGACAGGGGAGCCGGGCCTTCCTTCGCCTTCATCTTGTTCTTCCATCGCCTGGCATGGAGCAGCCGTGTGTGATGTGAAGAGGACACCGAGGCGGTTGCATTTTAGTCCTTATGACTTTAGTCTGTCACTAGCAGGGAGCACGGTACCTGGTAGACGCTCAAAAACACCACTGAGTGCTGTGTGCGTGAGCGAGCGGCTGCATTGCTAAACAACTGACAGATGCACTAGAGGCCAGAACCCAGAGGGCATGCGCTAGACGGCCCCTCGCTTAGAGGAGGCACTTGCCGAGCCCCACAGTTCCACAATGAGTGGTGACCTCGGGGAACAATGGGCTCAGGTCAAGTGCCTGCTCCCCGAGCCTGGTCACCGGCCGCCCCCAGCCCCTCCCGCTGGCCATTCCTCCCCAGGGGCTCTTCTGGGTCCCTCTCCAGGGCTCCCAGACTTTATCATCACCAGCGCTGGCATCTCTGGTGACGTGACTCACAGGAGCGGACAAGGGCGCTCACTCTCCTATTGCCCTTATCGGTTTCCACTTCGTATGCATTGTGGGCCTCTGGCTCGCGGCCAGCTGCTGCAGGAGGCAGTCGTGCCCAGGCGGCAGGGGAGCCGGGCCTTTCTTCACCTTCATCACTTGTTCTCCCATCACCTGGCACGGAGCAGCCGTGTGTGATGTGAAAAGGGCACCGAGGCGGTTGCATTTTAGTCCTTATGCCTTTAGTCTCTGTCACTAGCAGGGAGCACGGTACCTGGTAGACGCTCAAAAACACCACCGAGTGCTGTGTGCATGAGCGAGCGGCTGCATTGCTAAACAACTGACAGATGCACTCACCTGCTAGGATCACACGCAGAGTCGGGCGAGGTCGGGTTGTCACAACTGCCATCTGCTCTGTATCATCTTCAGAGACGCTTCAATGTCTGAGTTCCATCATCTCAGCATTACCCTATATGTGCCACTTACACTATATATTCAGTTTTGTTCAGTCTCATCTACTTAAATACATCTATTTTTAAGTGTATTTCATTGTCTTTTAAGCTGTTATAACAATTATATTTTTCCAATATGCAATAAGATAAAGCATATGAACTTATACTCACATAAACCTATTGAATGGCTGTATAGCCTGACTTTCTACATATACCTACACAATCTTTACACAAAGGAAACATCTTCTTAGATTCCAGGTGTCTGGAATGCAAAAGGAAGTGGAGAACCAAGGTGATGTAGGCGTCACAGAGAGGAAATTGAGGAATTGCCTTAAGTCCTGAGATACAGCATGCATGCATCATTTCCCTAGAACACTGTGTCTGCAAAGATGCCCTGAGAGGGAGGGATCACTTAAGTAAGTTGCAGTTTCTGAATTTATTAGCCAATATCCCAGAGTTCCGAAATCCTCGGGACAATCTGGACAGAAAATGTTGTATGAAGAGCACGCTCACTTTCCGATCTCTGGCTAATCCAACTATTCTTAACCAACGTAAGTGCACATTCCTGAGCAATCATTTCAGGTGAAGGGTCTTCTCAGGTTTCTGAATGTATAATAATATAATAATATTTTTTAAAATCTTTTTTAAATTGAAGGAGGATGTTTTAGGTACTGTAAGCATATGGCTTATGTGCACCCAGGGTATCTATGACTACCCCCACAGGGTTTACATCTGGATACATCTGTTTGGCAGCAAACAGTCAACAGTTTTTTAACAACAACAACAATACAATTTGCAAACATACCTGCATGCACAGAGCCGCCTTTGGTGGTTGGGAGGCCCATGCATAGCAGACAGGTCCGGGGTGACCCTCAAAGACTCGTAATCCACGAATTCCAAGACGAGAGAAGTGGCGGCATCCCTTGTGGCCTGTGGAATGGAGCCGAGATGCAAACCATCACGGCTGAGAAAGAAGTGCACACTCTTCCAGGAGCTCCCGGCGTTGTTTGTGTCAAAGATACAGGCCACAAACCAACCAGCGTCGCACAGGGAAGTCCGGGTTTCATCCCTGTCCAGTTAGGTTTATGTTTTAGTATCCTTTCACCCATCACTCAAAAGTAATGAGCTATTACTGTAAAATCAGGTTCAAGTTCATGGGTCCAGACGTTTCAAAGGAGCACAGTGGTCGCGCTTACAGAACAGGCATTTGGAGAGAGGGGTGGCTCTGCTTCTGGTGGAGGCAGTGGGGAGAGGGAGAGTAAGTGCCTGGGATCCTGCAGAGACGATGCTTGTCCGGCTCTGTGGCGACAACTGCAGGGCTCTGGAGACCATAATGAAAACTTTTACTGTTGGCTTTTTTGCTGCAGACGGTGCTCTTCACTGAACATACAGCTTTTTATTAGAATCCTTACCTTTCTCCTGTGTTGTCTGCCCAGCAACACTCCCTGAAATTGCCTCTGATCTCGGGCTGCTCCTGTGTGTGAGGGCAGTGCGGGACTTGCCTCACAAGTGTGTGTTCGCTGTGGGTGTGGTATTGGTTATTTCACCCACTGATTCGTTTTCACACACTTCTGCTACTTGTGTAGGAATTCGCATAAATGTATTTCACGTTGCTATTTAATTTGTACCCATGTTTACTGAGGTAGCTCCTCACCTGTGTGTTCTATGTAGATTTGACCCTTTTATTTTACCTTGTGGATTGCTCTTTAGTTGCCGGTATTCCTGGAGACAGTGTCAATGTGTGGCCTGTGTTGTATGGGACACAATTTACCAGTAACTCGTTCCCTTATAAAAATATTGTCCATTGCCCTGGGCACATAGCTCAGTTGGTTAGAGTGTTGTCCTGATACCCCAAAGTTACAGGTTACATCCCTGGTCAGGGCACATACAAGAATCAACCAGTGAATGCATAGATAAGTGGAACAACAAATCTCTCTTCCTCTCTCTCTAAAATTAAAAAAAATACATATATTGTTCACAGACTATCTAAAATTATCTTGGTTATCAGGGATGGCAATTTCCATGGCAAATAAATGGAATTAAGTTTATCTATTTTCCAGTTATACCATTTGCCTTATTCACCCCTGGAAAAAATTAGTGACATCATGAATTAGAGAAATTAGAAAAAGTTAATGACATTATGGCTCTGTGTGTGCCACATGGTAAAATTGCATGGTACATAGTTCCTTCTTGTTTTACTGGTATTTATGAGTTGTAATTTCTCTGGCTGGTGTAATCTTGGAGATTATACTAACCCTTATGGGGGAATTTATCTGATTTGAGAAATTTTTCATTTCCTCCCTAAATCTAGTCCTTCGGCGCCACCTTCTGGCTGACCTTGGAATTGTCTCTTTATTATTACTGTTTCTGTTACATTCCACACACAGTAAGATGTATTTAATCCACTATCACACCTTCTCTCATCCCATTTTCCAGGGCCCATGTAGAAATTCTCTTCTACGTTTAGGAATATACAGAATCAACATGTCAAGGAGGTGTATCAGGAAACTGCACTCAGGAGGTTCTTTTAGGAATGCATTGCACAACGTAACACAGACTCGTTTTTTACCAGTTGTGTTCCGTGTCGTCTTCACCCTCCCCCCTAGCAGTACTGATGCCCAATAAGTTTGGGGGACATGCTACATGTTCATTCTCTTTTCCAAGATTCAGCATGCAGGTCAGCATTTTCAAGGCTCTGCGATGTCTTGCAGTAAAGAATCTGTTTAGCCTTGTTTAAAGCAGAGATGTGCAAATTTATTGAGCATGAAGCCCCTCTTTCCTTTTTTACATAAGCAAACATTAGCATATCCACCAGTGAAGGGCCAGGTTTGTTCCTTACAATGGAGACAAGACATACTCCATGAGTATCTTTATGAAAGCAACCCTTTCTCGAAGACCTACTGTGTTGCATGAGGCATTTAAGACACGTGATCTAATTTCATCCTTAAAAAAGCCCCTGAGAGTATGTTATTCCCACTAGTAGGGAAGAACCTGAAAATTAGAAGCGTTACTAATGTGTCCGAGATTCCCAATCTAGTAAGTAGTTGAGGTTTTCACCTCTCTATGCATTCACTCACTCACTCATTTATCTAGTCAGTAAGTGTTTATTGAGCACCTCCTTTGCGCCAAGCACTGAGCGAGGTGGTGGAGATACGCTGGGGCTACTAGATAGGTATGTTTCCACCCTCCTAGAGCGTATAGTCCAAAAAAGATCATTGCCAATAATTAAATATATTTAATTTCAAACTTGACACATGTCACTTTGAAAAGAAGGTGTTTGCAATAGAGAATAGTGAGGTGTAGCTGTTGATTTTGGGGGGAGGGGCGATGATAAAGGGACCTCTGTAGACCAGGTGGTCACAGGAGGCTGTGGCATTTATCCCAAGACCTGACGTCTGAGAAGAGCCATACTGAGGGTGAGGGAGCGTCGGGTTCCCCAGCAATGGCAGCAAGTGCAAAGGCCCTGAGACAGAAGCCAGCTGGGAGGCTCAAAGAGCAGAGAGCAGGCAGCATGGCTGGTGCATAGGGGCGCTAGCAGGCAGCCGGGTGCTGTTTGCTTCTCCCAGCGACAGTTCAAGTTGGCAAGAACAGGACTACCGTCTCTGTTTCAATGAAGGCAGAAACCCAGATGCTTGGAGTTCAAGTAGTTGCGCATGATCACATGACTAGTGAGTGGAAGGGGTGGCATGAACTCCAGGGTTCTGACACTAGTCCAGGCTACTTCTTTTACCAGGGGGCCTTGTCTGTGGGTAGACATTCTGCCACCATGGATGTCTGACAGGCATGTACATGCTATGGAAATAGCACCTCCACAGGACTGGCTGCACCACGTGGTTTACATATGTGTTGTAAGGACCATAGATTCTTGGAGTATGTGGCTGCTTTGGAGAAGTTGTTAACGTTGGGTTTCAATCAGTTCTAGCCCAGTTGCTGACATTGTGCGTGCAGCATTTAAGTCGGAAGACAGATTAAGACTTGAGCGATCGTGAGCAGATGACAGAGAAACCAGGCTCTGAAACTTGCCTGTCTATAGGCACCCGGGGCCACACCAAGAGGGTCAGGGCAGAAGGGGAGCGGCGGGCCCTGGTGAACCGCATGCCTCCTTTGCAAGGGGCAGCTGCGTCCCCTCTGGTCCGCCATGCTGTGCGCGGGGGCAGAATCCAGGCCAGCACCACCTTCCGTTCTCCAGCAGAGCAGGGAAATGAGCCCCTTCGTGGGAAGTCCACAGGGATATAAGCAGTGGCAAGCACATCCCAATGTGCCGTGACCTGTGCAGGACAGAGAGCGGGGCTGCGCCCAGGTGGGGCCCAGGGCAGTGCCAGCTTGTGACCGTTCCATGAACTGCGAAGAATGGAGAGAATCTTTCCATCCATTTCCTGGCTTTGAGCTAAGCACAGTGTTCACAGCAGCTGGAGAGACGCCGGGAGCCCACGGCAGAGGCCACAGGTGCTTTCAGTTCGGCTTGACCCCAGGTGGATGCCATCAGTTGCTGTCCTCGCAGACTCAGAGCCTACGGAGCTGCCGTTGACGGTACAGAGAGAGGCTTTGCAGCTGAGTGAGGACTTAGGAGTTGCGTTAATACTGTTGCATGCTGGCTGCTTCCTGTGGGAAACATTACCAGGCCTTTTCAAAGCCTGACCTGGATTCTTACTTGTAACCTCATGAATACCGTGCACTACCTATTGCATGTGTGTACGTGTGTAGGCAAAGGGAATAGAATCCGCATTCGTGATGGCTGGGAGGCTGGAAGAAGGGATGTAGGTTGTTTTAAAGTTCAAGGGTTCTGTACTAATCCCTGCTGCTGAGTGCCAGGGACCACCTGACTGGCTAGATAACTCTCTCCCGGTGCACACTTGAGGCATGGGGATACCGACTCCTTGATTTCTGTTTCCTTTTTGTTTGGGGGTTGCGACCTCACCGCTCAGCAGACCTGTGGTGTTTCCTTTCGTCCTGGACTGTCTCGGGCTTGGCATGAGGTCAGACGGAGGCAGGGCTGTTTGTGGTCATGAAATAAATGGGGAATGAGCAAGGGCCCCTGGGCTCCATCAATGTTCCTGTGTGGCCCAGGGCTTGAACAGAGCGTGGTTCTGAGAGTGACCGGGCGGGCAGCGTGCCCGTGGAGCTGCGGTCCTCTCTCTCCAGGATGGTGCAGGCTTGACCCCTGCCTCTGGCTCCCGGGAGTGCCCTGCTCCAGGCCAGGCTTGTTCTACTCAGGTTGACCTTTACCTGCGCACAGGGTGCATTTCTTGGCTCTGGGTAACCTTAACCAGCAGGTGGCAGTAAAACCTCTCGTTTTCTATGAAATCCAGTTATCTCTGCAGATATTGGCAAACTAGGGCTGGCTGGGAGGATTGCAGCTGCTCTCTGATTAGGAGAACAGAGGTGTATGGAACATCGACACCCACTCCTTCGATCCCTGGTAGTTGCGGCTGTCTTCGCACTATCGGCAGCAGAGTTGCTGTGAGACCAGTGCACAGCCTGTAAAATCTAAGCATGTAGCACCTGGGTCTGCATGGAAGAAGTTTGCCACGCCCCGATGTCGCAGAGGGCTGACCATGGCCTTCCGTGTTTAACTTCCTGACTTCTCATCTTTCTTGGTTGGAACCTCACCCTGAAATCATAAAGACCAAATGGGTTTTAAGAAGTCCTCCTGCCAAAACCGGTTTGGCTCAGTGGATAGAGCGTCAGCCTGCGGACTGAAAGGTCCCAGGTTCGATTCTGGTCAGGGGCATGTACTTGGGTTGTGGGCACATCCCCAGTAAGAGATGTGCAGGAGGCAGCTGATCGATGTTTCTCCCTCATCGATGTTTCTAACTCTCTATCTCTCTCTCTTCCTCTCTGTAAAAAATCAATAAAATAAATTAAAAAAAAAAGAAGTCCTCCTTTGCAACGAGTTTTCCTAGTTATAAGTATAAACTTGTCTTACTTCTGATCAGGTTTACAAAGAATGTCCTCTTCAAGTTTCCACAGTCCCATGATTCCGTCTCATTTTTCCTAAATACCCTGTGAGTTAATGAGAAAGAAAAATCGAGGAAAATAATCAGTTATCTGATTATAGCCCCAGGCAAAGGCCACATGCAAATGATATGTTAATGATGTAATCTCCCATGAGTCTTATTTGCAAATCACTGTGAGTGGGAACCGTGTTACTTACTTCTCTTCCATAGACACATGTTGCTAGCTAATCTGGAGGTGGGCTTTCTGGACACGTATGTAACCGCAGTTCTAACATTCTTTTTGGAAAAGATGTCGCCAGTCCTCTGAAGCTTCATCGGACAGAGACCTTCCCCGCCTACCGCCCCGAGCACTGACAGCGACTGCCCAGCACGTGAGTGACACGCGTGGGAGGCGTCCGCACGGATCCACCGGAGGTCACGGGACGGCGGCGAGAAGGATGAAGGAAGCTCCGGGTCCTGCCTAGTCGTGTGGTCACTGGGAAACTGCAATACTATCCTTGTCTTTCTTTCTCTCTTTCTTTCCCCTTGGTTCTTTCCTTTTGTAAAAAAAAAAAAATCAAGCCCCCTTAGCGTAATTGAAACATGCTCTACAGATACCGACTTCTTTTACAGCCGGAAAGAAAGGAGTCAACCCACACGTGATTTTCTATGGTCGATCCCTGTCCCCTGCACTTCTCAGTCCTTTTGTGGTCCTTGTGATTTCCCCTCTGCGTGTCAGGTGTGTCACAGTCGGCACTGACAATAAAATGCCCTCCGTTATTTGTTACCTGTGTGTCCTCGGTGCCTCGGTTACTCATACCTGGTGGGTCTGGTTAGCTACCGGCGACTGCATTTCATTATATCGCCAGTTAGTTTAAACCAGGGCTTCGGCTCACTCTTACTTATTCTGTTAAGGACCCTGGAGTGTTCTTTATGGGGTGAACATTTCTCACACAACTGTCCCTCTTGTCTTTTTCCAAGCCTTCATTTTGTTTGAAGTACCTTCGTCACCCGTTTCAAAATAAAAGTGCATTCTTCACCCTGAGCACGGTTGGGCATCACTCTCATTCATTAAACTGGTCAGAGCACCTGCCAGCTCAGGGCTGTGCTTGCTGGAGCCCTGGAGCCCGGGGACCTGTCTCCGCGGACCTTAACTGCAGAGAGTTCGACAAGGAAATAAGGTTGCCCTGACCATTCAGGGCGGCTGCTCCATGGGCCCCAGGGGCGACGCATTTCTAGAGGGAAGGCCTCACTTTTCCCCCAGGTTTTCCCACTGGAGAGTTGATTCTTGTGGGCGCCTCAGGCTGGAGAGAGAACAGCAGCTATCTGTCTCCTCTGTTCACAGTGTGGTTGCCAGATAAAATAGAGAACGCCCATTACATGGAGTTTCAGATACACAATGAGTAGTTTTTAGTCTAAGTGTGTTGCATGGGACATTATGTTTTTTAAGAGTGCTCGTGGCATCTCTCAAGGTCAAGTTGGCCTGGGTGGGCTGCACTTTCCCTTCTACAGCTGGCGTTCCTATTTCCCAGCCCTAGGGCGGTGCCTGGCTCAGCTCACACTTGAGAAATACACGTTGAATGAATGGATAGACGAATCACTTTCCATCCTAAGGATAGAGGTCTTTCTAAAGGAGGCAAATTAATAGTGATTATATATTTTCTCAGCACCAAGGCACAGGGCTAGGCCCTTCCAAAATGGTGATTTTTCACCAGAAAATACGATCTTGTATTTTCTAGGAAAAAAAATACAATTTTGCTAGTTTCAAGAAAGGGCCATAAAAAGGTTTCTTTTCTATTTTTTAATTGATGAGAGGGAGGGAGGGAGAGAGAGAGAGAGAGAGAGAGAGGAGACATTGATTTGCTATTCCACTCATTTATGCATTCATTGGTTGCTTCTTATGTGTGTCCTCACTGGGATTGCACGCACAACCTTGGTGTATCGGGAGGACACTCTAACCAACTGAGCTACCCAACCAGGGCAAAGATTATTTTCATTTGTGCTTTTTTCAAAAAGTACACAACTTCCCCAAATAGAGATTGACCCATGAAGCCCCAATGATTAAGGATATGGAAATGGTTTGGTGCCAATGGCTTGGCTGGAACGCATTTGTGTTTTAGCAACTTTCACATCATTTTGCTCCTCCTCCTCCTCCTAGGTGCATACCTATTCATCTTGCAAAGATGTGGTTCTGCACACACTTGATAATTCCCTCACTGTTCCTTTTCCTGGCTCTGCCTGGCTCTTCTTGTCTTCTAAAGCCGCCTCTTAAGAGGTCCTCCCCGAGTCCAGGGCCTTGGCAGCACACGTGGGGGATTAAGTTGAAGTAAATAAAGAAAATGGAATTAAAGAAATAATGATAATTTTAATGAAAGTCAGAATTGCCGAAGCAAGTCTAAAGCTAATGAATGTGTAAAGAAATGATGCTGAGTATGGTTAACTACAAGTCAAACCTCTTTCAGGACTTTAAAAAAAGAAACATATTCACACACACACACACACACACGCAGGCACACAAGAGTTGGGGTTCTATTAGATTATCCACATAGTGTCTATGTTCCGTTCAGTACTATTCCAGGTGCCTTGCTTGTGTTATCTTATTAGGTCCCCACAACAGCTCTAGAAGGCCAGTGTAATTATTGTTCCCGTTTTACAGATGAGGAAACTGAGCCTTAAGGAGTTTTAATAATCTGAAAAATGTGCCCAACATTTCTGAGCTCTGTTCAAAGGTAAATCTCGGCACATTAAAAAATTGTAAGAGTTTATTTGAGCCTACATCATCTTGATATGGGCCTTGCCAAACAAAAGCTGGTTAGGAGCGCTCCAAAGACAGGCTTGGGGAGAGGTCTCCAGAGAGAAGATGCGGCTGAAAGCAAAGCACGGATGAGGACTTAATAATGGTTACCTTACTTGGGAAAGCCTAGCTGGCTGTTTGTGATCAATTGTTCTTAAGTTCCCTTTCCTTGGATTACCTTTCGGCATTAGCGCCACCCAGTCTGATAGCCTCCTTGTTTAATTACTTTCCCAGTTACTGCTGAGTAGCCTCACGGTTGAACCCAGGCATTTTGACTCCAGAATATAAATATTTTAGGCTTCGGGTGTCAAGTGGCTCTGTTGCTATTGTATCGCAAAAGCAGCCACAGACAATACATAAACCTGTCGAGTAACACTCCCTCCACATTCTGCGTGGAGTAGGGTTCGGTATCTGAAAGAGGAGCCGCACAACAAATGAGAGAAAAAGACACGAGATAATTTTGCAATATTGGGGGACCAGGCGGGCAAGTCCCGAAGGACTTCCACCCATGCTCAGGCTGCTCCAATCTTTTATTGATCTGGAGTAGCCCTTAGGGTAAGGAAGTTTCAATGACACACAGATCAGCAGACAATTTCCAGGAGTAGACAAAAGTATCTGATTAACTCATCAATAGATTTCCGGGAGTATCTGATTAACAATAATCAACAAGGATCTACATAAGTATCTAAGGAATTAAGGGAACTAAGGTGGGGATGCTTCAACTATTATTACCTAAATTAACTGAGTGGTTCCTAGATTAACTGGGTGGTGCACAGCCCTGACCTTTGCTAGGACTTTCAAGCCCTGACCTTTACTAGGACTTTCAATGGCTACTAGCTTTTGGGGGGGTCTCTGTCTAAACTCAGCTAGTGAAGACAATGAATGGACTCCGGCATAAACCCATAGGGGTGGCTGGGTTGGCCCACGCTGCATTTGCCAATCCCTACTCTCCATGATAGCACCTCAATGCTGTCTTTTATTAGTTCCAGGTTTTTGGTAGAAGCCAGGAGAAACGTAAACACTTCCGGCCTTCCCTGAGGGGAAGCTGGTTGGCAATGATGTCGTCTTTCTTTTGCTAATCCCCAAGCTAAGTGGTGAACACACAAGTGTGAGGAGGAAGGGATTTTTCTAAGCTGTGGTGGATTTGTACATAAACTACATCCTAATGCACTTAGGCCAACATTGCAAACACACTGAAATCTGGGGATCAAACTATGGGATTTTTTCTTAGACATCGTTGCTGTTTCTGTTTTAATTATACACTGAGAAAAATGACAGTTTTTTTGGCGGGAGGCGGGGTTGGGAGTAGGGGAGTGAATTTCATATTCCACTTCCATGCTCAAGCCTGAGAAGGCCTTTCACGCCATTGAAGGCAGAAGAACGCAGGCATAGTTAAGATGCCTCCTCAGTGGGAGAGCCGGGTTCTGAAGTCCATCCATTCATTTCCCACATGTTTAGTGGGTGTGGTGGGTGCATTGGCTGTGTGGTGGTTTTCCTGGAAACACGGTGTGAAAAAAGCAGGAGCAACGGCCAACCCAAGGGCTTGAAGCGTTTCAGCCGATTGCTCAGGAAACAGACAGAATGCAAGAGAACACACATTTGTACAGAGACATTTTATGATTCCTCTTTGAGACAGTCTTGACTTTGAGAAGTGAATATTGCACCAACAGGTTTTTTTAAAAATATGTTTTTATTGATTTGAGAGAGAAAGAGAGAAAGAGAGGGTGAGGGAGAGAGAGAGAGAGAGAGAGAGAGAGAGAGAAACATCGATGTGAGAGAAATATTGATCAGTTGCTTCCTGCACGCCCCCTACCTGGGATTGAACCTACAGCCTGGGCATATGTTCTGACGTGGAATCAAACCAGCAACCTTTCCATGCATGGGAGGATGCTCAACCAACTGAGCCACACCGGCCAGGGCTGCACCAACTCTTAAAATCTTCTTTCCTGTAGTTCCAGTATAAAATGCATCCATTTTCAGATTTCTATGAAGATGACGAACTCAACATTTTTCACTCATATAGCGGTTTTAAATTCTTTTGGTTCAAGATTGGAGGTAAGGCTGCCCATCTTCTGATAAAGTCAGCAGTTA
>NW_005355862.1:289773-297406 GCF_000412655.1 Myotis brandtii | reverse complement strand
ATGGATTATATATATATATAATCATGGATTCGTGCACATTGAATGAAAATTAATTAGAAGGTGGCTGGCGGGGCAGGACTGGGTGAGATGGGCCAGACACGTCCTAGAGCCAACCTCCCGTGGTTCCTCCCTGGCCGGCTGCATCTGGGGTGGTGCTGCAGCTCAAAGGGCTTCTGCAGAGTGAGCGGGGGTCCCTCCAGCAGGTGGGGTCCCTTGGCCTGGCCTGTGGGGATTGAGATGAAATCGATTCTCAAATATCCCCCAAGGGATCTCGGATTGCAAGAGGGCTATTCACCACAGTTTGGCAGCTCCTGCATTGAGCATCTGCACCACCAACCCCCGCCCCATGGTCAGTGTGCTGCCAGTTGAAGCATCTGCCCCTTGGTGGTCATTGTGCGTCATAGCTACCAAACTGGACGGTTGGTAGGTCAGATGGTCACTTAGCCTTTTATAGCCTATATAATAAAATCCTAATATGCTGAGTGTCTGGTTGTCTGGTCAGCCATTCAACCAATCAAAGCATAATATACTAATGATATGCTAAGGCCGCTCAACTGCTTGCTATGATGTGCACTGACCACCAGGGGGCAGACACTGACCAGTAGGTTAGCTTGCTGCTGGGGTACAGCTGATGGGGACAAGCAAGATGGGCTGGACACACTGGAGCCCTCCTGCTGTCCTTCCCCAGCTGGCCAACCTCCCATGTCCCTCCCTGGCCCTGTGCACTGGTGGGGTCCCTCAGCCTGGCCTGCACCCTCTCGAAATCTGGGCTGAGGGAACCCCCACTCGAGTGCACGTATTTCGTGCACTGGGCCACTGGGCCTCTAGCATATAGATATTTATTGATTTTTAGAGAGGAAGGAAGAGGAAGAGATAGAAACATCAATGATGAGAGAGAATCATTGATCTGCTGCCTCCTGCACACTCACCACTGGTGATCGAACAGGCAACCTGGCCTGTGGCCTGACCGGGAATTGAACCAGTGACCTCTTAGAGCTTTGGTTGATACTCAACTGCTGAGCCACACCAGCCAGGAAGTTAGCTGATTTTAAAGCAACTCTTTGGTTTAATATCTGGTGATCTGACTCAGCCGCGGCAAGACCTGGTGACATCAGTGTGCTTACATCTGTGCTAAGTGAGATCTTGCCACCCACACTCTGCTCTCTGAGCTCTAAGTATCATATGTTGGCAAAAGATGCTCACTCAGTAGGTCTGGGGGGACCCATAAATCTACATTTTCAATCCTCGTCTCTAGGTTTTTCCATGCAGGTGGGTATGCACTCCATTTCAGGAAACCTCCAGGACAGGGGCCCTCAAACTTTTTAAACAGGGGGCCAGTTCACTGTCCCTCAGACCGTTGGAGGGCCGGACTATAGTTTTTAAAAAAAACTATGAACAAATTCCTGTGCACACTGCACATATCTTATTTTGAAGTAAAAATACAAAACGGGAACAAATATAATATTTGTATTTGCATGTGGCCCGCGGGCCATAGTTTGAGGACCCATGCTCCAGGAGATAGAAATAGAGAGTTCCCATTAGCTGGACCTTGGAACCCAGAGGCGATCGGTAAGGTGTTCTTAAGCGAGACAGCTTCTGGAGTCAGCAGGGAGAGTGGGATGCCAGGAGGCGCAGGCCTCTGGGCACACAGGTGCAAATGTGACCCCATGCTCTGGTCACACACGGGAAGGGGACAAGTAATTGCAGCTCCAGAAGTGGGCTCCCCAGTGGCGTTTTCAACGCCTCTGCAATATTTTTGTTGTTGCTATAACAACTAATAAAGAGATTCAGTTTGACCTCCTTTGTTTCTCTGAGGTGCTTGCAGTGCAAAAGCCAGCCAGGAGCCAGGAGCCCTGTGGGAAAGCCAGGCACAGAGGCAGGAGAGGCGCCAGCGCCCAGTTAATGAGTCAGCGCCTGCTCCTGCTGGCCCATTTGTCTCCACCCCGCCCCCTTCTCAAGTGCTCCCATCCTTGTTGAAATTGACCTCACTTCCTTTGGCAATCTCATGTTCCCTCCTCTCCTGAAAAGCAGCGGTTGCTTGGGTGGGTAGGAAGCCTTTGGAGAAAGGTAACAACGAGGACTTTTGCTCTGAGTCATGACTGACCGTGCCTGCTCCTCTCAGTGTCTCTGTGTTGTGTTTGGTTGCTGGTTTATATGGGAAACCGAGAGGCCAAGGACCAGTGAGGTGGGCAGACACCCTCTGTAGCAGGGTCTGCAGGTTCTGGCTGAAGCCCCCGACCCCCCTGCCTTTGAAACTAGCATTTCATTGGAGCACAGTTGTCTGTTTTATATCTATGCCTGCTCTGGGGGCACAGCCTCCGAGTCCAGGGGACTGGCCACAGGAAAGGTTGGCCAGTCCTGCACTGCATGAGTCCCATCCAAGGACCAGCCGCTCATCCTGGCTCCCGCCACTGCAGCTTCCCTGGCGGCAGCATCACCTGTGAATCCAATAGAAGGTGACCCTGGAGGGGAAGGTTACGGACCCCACGCAGGGCCTGCTCCCCCTCACCGCAGGGGTCTCTGGTTCGCTGTTTGCTCCAGAAACGTTACCTTCCTCCACGCTTGCAGACCCAGAACTTCCTGCAGGCAGACTCCCACCTAAACATGGGGTCCTTGTCCTCTGTCCTTCCCAATGCCCGCCTGTCCCCAGGACCACGGAGCCACCAGTCAGAGACGTTTAAAGTACCGGGGCTGGTTCGTGCACAGCACTCATTACTATTCACCGTGACATTTTCATGTGCTGTGGGTTGTCTGCTTTCTCTGTGCTTCTCACGGTCCCAGAGGGGGTGGGGAATTGTACCTGTTCGACTAAGCTTTGTATCCCCAGCACCCCACAAAATACCTGCTTAACTTTGGGGATGCTCATTCAATAATCATTTCCTAAGCAAAGACGTGGAAAGAGAGGTGGCAACAAGTGCACCTGGCAATCACCAGGTCAGGGGAGATAGTGAGCCCTAGCGTTTTCTCTCCACTGACTGGTGGCCAGGGAGGGGGTCATTAGTCAATGCTACTGGCCCTGGCATCACCAGCCCAGATTTGCTGCTTTTCTGGGCCTGGCGCTGAAACACAACAGAGGCCCAGATGTGATCTCTAGGGAGGAACAGTCAGAGGGTGCAAACCCCATTGTTAGGTCTGATCAAATAATCAAATCGATAGCCCCTCCCCTGGGAACTGACCTTTAGACCTTTTCACAGTGGACATTCCCTTCACTTAGCCCGCATTCCACTTGCTAAGACCATTATCTTTCTCCTCCGGACTTTCCCAGGATCCAGACCTGCCCAGAGAGTTCCCCGCCAAAAAAGCTGGCCTAGAATCCTTTAAAATCTCTGACTCCCCATCCCTGAGGCTGGTGCCATTCAGGAGCTCAGCCCATCTGGTCTCCAGATGACCTAATGGCTTCATAATCCCTCACCACTGTGGCCTCCTGTGTTCTGCCTCCCAGGACCCTAACACCCATGACCAGTGATAGGGAAGAAAGGGCACCCTGGGGGCGAGGTCCTTATTTTCTCAGTTTTGCCTGTTGCTGGGTGTCCAGGCCTTTCTGCCTTTGTGACCTTCTGTACCTTGCTCATTGTCCTTGCTCTGCTCTTGTCTGTCTAACTGCCTCCCACATAATGACTCACTAGCCCATAGGAAACACACTGACAAGGGGAGAGGTAGAGAAAGAGAGGAAGAGGGAGGCAGAGGGGGAGGGAAAAGGGGGGAGAGGGAGAAAGAGAGAAGGAAACTCCTTTAGACTTCAGTTCCTCTAAAGGCGCTTCTTTGCTGTCTTTTGAACACAGAGCCACATTTTAATTCCACGCTGGGTGTCCCACCCTCTGTGGCCCATCCTGTGTGGACTGGACGGTGCTCCTGAAAGAGGAGGCGAGGGGAGCGGGCCTAGGATTCCGGTGTAGCTGACTTTCCTTCTGCCTCTTTCCTGCGTTCACACATGGCTCCCACCCAGGGCTGTGGCTCATCTTTTAAAGCGTCCAGTCCAGACACTGAATAATTGACCTCTATTGAAGACAAGCCACAGGCTTTCTATTTGAAGCACATGCCCTGAGCCGCCACAGTGACTGCACAGAGCTAAACACTGTAGAATTATTTTCCTCATCTCCGAATTCCTTTCAAAGTTGTACCATCAGAACAAAGAAAGAAAAGCATTTGGTTATCAAAGGAAGCCAGCCCCCCAATTTACTTTCCTTTAGCTGCCATGCAAATTCCAGCCAGAGGCCAAGCTGGATGGCTTTGAAGATAAAGATCACAGTGCCTCTGGCTTCAATGCGGTCCTGAAGATCCTGTGATTGACTTGGGGAAGGAAGAAAGGAGCAGAGAACAATGGGAAGCGCTGAGCTCTGAAGGCAGAAAAGCGCTGTCTGATTCAGGGCCAGGTGCTGGCTGGGGGAAATGTTGGTAACAGAGAAAGGTCCTTAGGGCTGGACAGGATTGCCCAGGGGCCTTCCAGGAGGTGCCAGTTCAGGTTTGGTTTTGTTTTGTTTGTTTGTTTTAACTCAGTTTTGTTCTTAAGTGAATTTTTGGTCAATGAGTTGCTTTACTATGAGGACTTTTTGGAGTCCTCCCTTCAATAAATATAATGGAATCGCCAACAGTAAGCTGTGATGGTTTAGTGTGGTGGTTGTGAGGAGACAGAAGGAAGAGAGGTAGTTAGGGACAGGGACCATGGGGTGGGGGAATAGAACCAGGAACCCAAATAGGTGGAGTTACTAAGTCACCCCAACTGGGCAGGCAAGGAAGGGTGAGTGCAGGAGACATGAGCTTTAAAATGTATGAATGTTGCTAAGACAGGCAGCTTGCAGATAGCCAATCACAAGACAGTGAGGCATGTAACCAATCCCAAGAATGTTAATAAGGCAGAATTCTTTGAAAAGACCAATCAGGAACTAGCAAGACTGTCTTCACTCCCTAAATTAAAAGGCGTGTGCTTCCTCTTGCCCTCATCTCTCTCATTATAGGGGTTGGAGATGGGGGTGGGGGGTGGGGGAAGCACATCCCTTATGCCCATGTGGCTTATGGCCATGTGGGCCTCCACACATGGACTATTAGACTTTAATTAGTTTGGATACTAAACTACTCCAGGCATAGGTTAACAGCAGGAGATGCGCTCCCCATTGCCCATGTGGCTCATGGCCATGTGGGCCTCCACACATGGACTAATAGGCTTCAATTCGCTTGGATGCTCTCAATAAATGTTGCTCCCGCTAACTGTTTTTGTCCTCGACTTTATTCTTCAATGTCACGAGACAATGAACTCAGACTCAACACTCTAGGTTTTGGTTTCAGTTGTTATTGAATGAGTAGCTTCCAGTGATTCAAGGCAGATGAGGGCAGGTCTCCCCGCCCTCAAACAGGCCATCAGACACGCTTGTTGACAATACTGTTGCACCAAATTTCCAGATACCTGTTGACAGTGACTAGCCAGCAGGTAAAGAAACAGTGAGGTGGGCTGGGTGTCAGGCCCCATTCTCACAGTTGCCCTGACTGTGTTATATGGGAAAGGTTTCCCGGAGGCAGACAGGAGAATGTTCTAGTGGCAAGATGGAGCTAAGGTTCTAGTGGGGGGGCGGGGGGGGATCCACAGCCATCAACTTAAGACAGAAGCAGTTGGTGGGAATCCCAAGCCAATGAGGGGGCCATTTGCCAGGTGAAGGGTGAAGGTTCCTGGGTCCACAGAAGTCTTGCTCCCCAATTTTGAAGGAAATGGGGATGTCTTCAGTGTTTCTGGCTATTCCATATATTCTTGGACGCCCTTTATTCACCAAGAAAAATCACTTCTCACATCCATCATGCAGGACACCTCCATGCCTCTCTCAGTATGTCTCCTGCCAGCACCTAAGCATGCTCACCAACCCCTTTCCCAATGCTGCCATTGTGGGGTTTTCCTGGAGGTTTCATTATGTAGGTATGATTGGCTAAATAACTGGCCACTGGCGATTGAACTCAAGCTCCAACCCCACTGGCTTCTAGTCTCTGCGGTCAGAGGGTGACACTGAGAGCTCCAACTTTCTAATCATGCCTTAGTATTTCTAGCCACCAACCCCTTCCTGAAGCCATCTAAGCACACAAAAGGCACTCTCATAACTACAGATTGCAAGGATTTCAGTAGCCCTGTGCCAGGAACCTGGATGAAGACCAAGTAGATACTTTTTATTATATCACCGACAACCCTACCATTGCATCTCACCGTCTGCTGTTTATTTGCTGGGTAAACTCGGACAATGACTGTTAACTGGCCAGACCTCAGTTTCCTCATCTCTACAGTTGTTACACCAACTCCTACCTCAGAGTATGGTTGTGATCCTGCTGTGGAACCCCCAGGCCCTGGGACAGGCCCTCCCAGGAGGAGGTCTCGGGAATGGCTATCACTTAGGAGGCGATGGTTACCAATTTGGATGGTTGGCCAATAGAGGCACCTGGTTCTTGACTTCTTCAATGATTAATATGAATCTTCCTATCAAATGTAATTTGAATGCTGGGAACTCCTGAATTGGGTAGAGTAAGACACTGGTATTTTACTAAGGGTCATAATACTCTTCTTTGAAACAATAAGCTACATAAAGTTTTAATTAATACAATATCCAGCCTGGCTAGTGTGACTCAGTGGTTGAGCGTTGACCTATGAACCAGGAGGTGCTGTTGGATTCCTGGTTGGGGAACATGCCCAGGTTTCAGGCTAGATCCCCAGTAGGGGGCGTGCAAGAGGCAGCCGATCAATGATTCTCTCTCATCATTCATGTTTCTATTCCTTTCTCCCTCTCCTCTCCCTTCTCTGAAATCAATAAAAATATATTTAAAAAATACAATGTCCACCTTTTTTACTTGTGTAGTTTGATGAATTTCAACTGATGGACACTGTCATATACCCACCACCATCAAGTTTTCACTTCATCAGCCACCTGCCACCCCTGCAAATTACCCTCTTGCCCTTTGCAATTAACTGCCCCTTTGGCCTTGGGAAACCACTTATCTACACCACCACCCTCCCCCCCCCCCCCCCCCCCCCCCCCTCTACCATCCTCTCTGAGATCATGACTCCACCCTGATTTTACAAAGAAACCAGGAGTAACCTCCCTTAGTCTCTTCACCCGTTCACCCCCATCTCCATCAACTTCAGCTCAGAACTACCTTCCCCATCCCCCACCTGTTTTCCCCACTTGGCTCTCTCCTTCCCCTTCTAGGCCTCAGGTAAAACATCAGCACTTCCCTGGGGCCTTCGGGATCCATAGTAAGTACTTGATAAATGTCAACTATTATTATGTTTATCCCATGCCCCTTCACACAGAATCTATCACTGTGCTTTCTGCCAGATAATAATACTTTTTGTGTTTTATTGCACTGACCACACATTAAAGATTATTTATCTGCATGCCTTTTCCTCATATAAAACCACAAGCTCCTTGAGAACAGGGGCTGTGCCTTGTGTATCAGTGGAAGCAATATAGTGTCTGGCATATAATAGATGCTCAATAAACATTTGATGAAATAAAACATAACTGACTTCTCAGTTCTCAACTGTGAAGTCATATGTCCATCTACTTAATGGCTGCGATTCAAATCACCTTAAGAGACCAATCACCTTGACTACAAACCAAACCAACTAAATCAGCATCTTTTAGAGGGAGACAGGCCTCAG
>NW_005355862.1:286387-287257 GCF_000412655.1 Myotis brandtii | reverse complement strand
ATTATTTAATAGCATGCTATTTAGCCTCCAAGTGTTTGATTTTTTTTCATTGTTTTTATTGTAGTTGATTTCTAATTTTATGCCATTGTGGTCTGAGAAGATGCTTGATATGATTTCTATCTTCTTGAATTTGAAGAGACTTTTCCTGTGTCCCAATGTGTGGTCTATCTTTGAAAATATCCCATGTGCACTTGAGAAGAACGTATATTCCGTGGCTTTGGGGTGAAATGTTCTGAAGATGTCATTTAAGTCCATCTGTTCTAGTGAGTCATTTAGGGTTGCTATTTCTTAGCTGATTTTTTTGTCTAGAGGATTTATCCAGTGATGTCAGTGGGGTATTACAGTCCCCTACTATGATTGTATTGTTGTCAATCTCTCCCTTGATATCTTCCAGGAGTTGTGTTTTTAAAAAATATATATACTTTATTGATTTTTTTTTTTTACAGAGAGGAAGAGATAGAGATAGAGAGTTAGAAATATCGATGAGAGAGAAACATTGATCAACTGCCTCCTGCATACCTCCTACTGGGGATGTGCCTGCAACCAAGGTACATGCCCTTGACCAGAATCGAACCTGGGACCCTCCAGTCTACAGGCTGATGCTCTATCCACTGAGCCAAACTGGTTATGGCTCTAGGAGTTTTTTTATGTATCTGGTTGCTCCTGCATTGGGTGCATATACTAGTATGTTTACCAGGGTTATAGCATCTTGTTGTATTGATCCCTTTAGTATTATGAAGTGGCCTTCCTTATCTCTTATTATGGCCTTCACTTTGAGGTCTATTTTGTCAGTTATAAGTATTGCTACCCCAGCTTTTTTTTCATTTCCATTTGCCTGAAAGATATTTTTCCATCCCTTCACTTTCAGTC
>NW_005355862.1:284515-286204 GCF_000412655.1 Myotis brandtii | reverse complement strand
CCTTTTTATTTCTTCTTTTTACACCAGTTCCTTTAGCATTTCTTGCATTGCTGGCTTGGTGGTGATAAACTCCCTTAGCTTTTTTTTGTCTGTGAATCTCCTTATTTCCCCTTCAATTTTGAATGATAGCCTTGCTGGATTGAGTATTCTTGGATTCAGTCCCTTGCTTTGCATCACTTTTAATTTTCCTTCCA
Organism: Myotis brandtii; assembly: GCF_000412655.1. Classification (NCBI taxonomy): domain Eukaryota; kingdom Metazoa; phylum Chordata; class Mammalia; order Chiroptera; family Vespertilionidae; genus Myotis; species Myotis brandtii. The sequence continues at coordinate 286,010 of NW_005355862.1, read as the reverse complement.
TTCCTTTCTGGCCTGAAGTGTTTCTGTTGAGAAATCATTTGATAATCTAATGGGAGATCCCTTATACATAAGTTTCTGTCTCTCTCATGCAACCTTTGAGATTCTCTCTTTGTCCTGAATGTTTGCCATTGTAATTACGATGTGTCTTGGTGTGACTCTTTTTGGGTTCATCTTGTTTGGGACTCTGTGTTGTGTGACTTTTTTCTTCCCCACATCAGGGGTTTTCTGATATTATTTCTTCCAATAGGTTTTCTAAACCTTGTTCCTTTTTCTGTTCTTCTGGCACCCCTATTTTCCATATGTTGTTTCGTTTCATGTTGTCCCATAGCTCCCTAGGCTCTCCTCCTGTCTTTTAATTTTTTTCTTCAATTTCAGTTCAGTTTGGGTGTGTTTTTTTCCCCTGTCTTCTAATTGGCTAATTTGGTCCACCGCTTCTCCTAGTCTACTTTTGAAACTTTCCATGGTGTTTTTTTTTTATTGTAGCTAAATCACTCTTTATTTCTTTTTGATTCTTACGTAAGTTGTTGATTTTTTCATCCATCCGGTTTATGAACTCTAAGACCCTTATTCTAAATTCTTTTTCTGACATATTTCATGCCTCCATTTCACTTAGCTTCTTTTCTGGTGATTTCTTCTTTTCCTTTCCTTTGGGGGTTTCTTTGTCTCCCCATTTTTGCTCTCACCAAAGGATCTACGTATCGAGTAATGCAGGGGCTGCTCCTTGGGCGGCAGCAGCTCCTTGGGTGTTGGCTGTTCCTTGGGTGGTTGCAGCAGAGGCTGCTCCTCAGTTGCTGGCGGTTCCTCTAGTGGGTGCTTCTCGCAGCAGTGGTGTCTCCTCTGGCTGGAAGGGGCAGGCTGCTCACGCAGATGCTGCTCCTTGGATGGGTGTGGGTTGCTCACGAGGCTGCTGCCCTTTGGATGGGGGCAGGCTGCTTGTGGTGCTGCTGCTCCTTGTACAGGGGCAGTTTGCTCACAGGGTTGCTGCTCCTCATATGGGGGCGGACTGCTCATGGGGCTGCTGCCTCTCAGATTGGGGCAGGCTGTTCGTGAGGCTGCTGCTCCTTGGACGGATGCAGGCTGCTCATGGTAAGCTCTACTTCTTACTGCATGCCAGAATCAAGAAAGCTAAACAAAAAAAGAGATAAAAACAACCAAAATAACCCTACTCTGATAGCCTTAAAGATGTCACTGAAATTGGGAATAACTTCCATTTCACCCCCCTCTGTGCCAGTTTCCCAGCTGGAGGACGAGAGATGGAATGAGAGTCATTGTGTTCTGTGTTCAGCCTGGGCCAGGCCTGGAGTTCACCCATGTTCTCAGCTAATCCTCCCCACAGCCTGGCGGGAGCATATCTCCTTTCACAGATGAGGCTTAGAGAAGCTGAGTTCAAATCCTCATAGCTGGCAAGAGGAGGAATTAAAATCCAAACCAGGGGGGATTCCTGAGTGTGGTTAGACAGCTGATAGAACTAGCCAAAAGAAAGAATGGGAATAAA
>NW_005355862.1:271531-284480 GCF_000412655.1 Myotis brandtii | reverse complement strand
TGAAGGTGACTTGGTGTATGGGCTTTGGAACCATACCCAGATTCCAAACCCTGCTGTGCCCCTTACCAGTTCCTTGACCCCCAGCAGGACCCTTAGCCTCTCTGAGGTTCCCACATTGTCAAGTGATGTCATGATCCCTGCTTCCCAAGATGGATGAGGATTCCAGGAAAGCAGGCTTTCTCCAACTCAGCCTTTTGAACAATTTAGCTGGATCATTTAGTGATGGGGCTGTCCTGGGCACTGCAGGGTGTTTGGCATCATCCTGACCTCTACCCACTTGATGCCAGTAGCAACCCCCTCCCAACCAAAAATCTCTCCATCAGTTCCTGGGGGAAAATTGCCTCAAGTGGTGAACCCCTAAAATCAAGCACGGACAAATGTCCCTGCCCATAGACCCTTGTTCCACTCCCAGTTGTAAAACAGAAGTCCTCGGCATATCCACAGAGAGACAGTGGGCCCCCTGCCTGCTCAGAAAACGGGCCTCAGCTCACATGGCCCAGCATCTCAGAGGGAGCCCAGGGGATGGTAGGGGCTGTGGGCAGGAGCAGGGGTTTCTGGGAGCAGGCTCTGCTTCTGACTAGATCCTCAGGTGTCAGTGCCCCCTTTTCCCATCCATAAAATGCGAATAACCATGGTCCCTCCCTCTGAGGACAAAATGAAATGGCCCAGGTGCGCTTATCACTTAATGTGATATTTGTTAGTCATGATGAAGTTACTTGAGATCAGTTCTCAGCCAACGTTGCATGGGCATTGCACCCCCATGACCAACTTGTCCTGGCTTGCCTTGCCCTGGACTTCTCTGGTGTTAACATGCAAAATCTCATGTCCTGGGAAGCCCCAGGGTCCCTGGCAAACCCGGGCAGCTGGTCGCCCTTGTCACATCCCGTGGGACAGCTGAAGGTTTTGTTGTCATGTTCATAGTTTAGTCTATAGACACTGTGTGCTTCAGTCACCAACAACTGTGCTCAGTAGCGAGGGTTCACGCAGCTTCTGTCCTGTGGGAGAGGCACCAAGATGCTGCGTTTCGGTGGCTGGGCCAGGGCAGAGCAGAGAGGCTCAGCCAAGCCCTGGGTACGCGCAGCAGAGTTTCCATCCTGAAACCAGCACCTGAGTTAAAAATCTACAAGCAACTGAGGCTTAGCCAGGCAGTAGATGCAAAGACACACCTCTTTTTGTTGGCCTAGAAAGACAACCCTGGTGTCTCATACTAAGAAAAGTGATTTATAAAAATGCATTCGCCTGGGGAAGTGGTTACCGCAGGCGCAGGCATGTTAGCAAACAGCCTGATGCTCAGTCTACTCCTCAGTTTGCGGAGGTGCTAACGGAGGGCAGGTGGCTTGGAGGTAATCCCAGGTGACAACCAAGAACTCGCCCAGTGTGCTGGTGGGCTGACACGTCCTCAACTGAGCCATAGTTTCAAAGCTTTGGTCATGCTTAGGACGGGGCCGTCAGTTTGATTTATAGAAATGATGGCTGTTGGAGCAGACAGCACTGATTGCCTACCCCATACCCAGTCTTTTCTTTACTAACAACCTGGTTGTGTTTGGAGGAAGCCCTGGCTCTACCTGAAACTGCCCACTTTCCCAGGTGCTCTGCCAGGTCCTGGCATCCAGTCTGGCCAATGAGATGTAGGCAGAAGCCCCTGCAGAAGGCTTTCTTTCCTCAATAAAGCAGGGAAGGCTTTTTTCCTTCCTCCTTGGCACTCTCCCTCCTCCGTGCCTGGAATGCAGATGTGATGGCTGGAGATGGAGAAGCCAGATTGCTTCCATGAGGAGCAGACACTGGGTGAGGATGTCGGAGAGGAAACGCGAAGGAGCCTGGGTCCTTAGGACTCCCCATGAGTAGTAGCTGGACCCACTGCCATGTCTGGGCCGATTTCATATGAAAAGTTTCTATTTGGGTAAACCACCAGAGATGGGTCTCCAGGGTGAACAGCCAAAGGTAATCCTAATTAAACGGTTAGGTACTTATTTCAATAGTGTTTGGCAAATGCTATGAGCATCAGAACGTTGCAGACATGTGACTTGCATAACATATTTGTGTGAACATTGCTAGTTGATGGAGTTTTTCCATGATCCTATCAGGGCTGCAGTCTCCCTTAGGCACAGAAGGCGCGATGCCTGCGACCAGGATACTTTGAGAGGCTCATAAAAATCTTTTACTTTCTTTTAAAATCAGAAGAAAAACCCACTTTGAATTATACTGGTCTGTATACAAACCCAGTCGTGTGTGTGTGTGTGTGTGTGTGTGTGTGTGTGTGTGTGTGTGTGTGTAATTCTCAATACCGTTTTACAAATGAGGGAGCTGTGAAGGCACATTGATGGCCGCGAATGTCCTTAGGCAGCCCGGGACACCTCCTCATCTCGGAGAGGAATGGTTCTCATTTCTTCCATGAGGAGCAGACACTGGGTGAGGATGTCGGAGAGGAAACGCGAAGGAGCCTGGGTCCTTAGGACTCCCCATGAGTAGTAGCTGGACCCACTGCCATGTCTGGGCCGATTTCATATGAAAAGTTTCTATTTGGGTAAACCACCAGAGATGGGTCTCCAGGGTGAACAGCCAAAGGTAATCCTAATTAAACGGTTAGGTACTTATTTCAATAGTGTTTGGCAAATGCTATGAGCATCAGAACGTTGCAGACATGTGACTTGCATAACATATTTGTGTGAACATTGCTAGCTGGTGGAGTTTTTCCATGATCCTATCAGGGCTGCAGTCTCCCTTAGGCACAGAAGGCGCGATGCCTGCGACCAGGATACTTTGAGAGGCTCATAAAAATCTTTTACTTTCTTTTAAAATCAGAAGAAAAACCCACTTTGAATTATACTGGTCTGTATACAAACCCAGTCCTGTGTGTGTGTGTGTGTGTGTGTGTGTGTGTGTGTGTGTGTGTGAGTGTGTGTATAATTCTCAATACCGTTTTACAAAGGAGGGAGCTGTGAAGGCACATTGATGGCCGCGAACGTCCTTAGGCGGCCCGGGACACCTCCACATCTCGGAGAGGAATGGTTCTCATTTCTTCTTGCCCCTTTTCTGCCCCATGGTTTTCCCTGTAAGGACGGAGGAACTCACGCTCCCATGCAGCTGAGGAAGCAAGGGGCCACGGAACCCTCTGAGTCCCACAGACCTGGGTTTCAACTCCAGCTAGCCTGGAGGCAAGCGTCCTCATTTCTCTCAGTGCCAGTTTTGCAAAAACAGGTCGATTGATGTGTGTGTTTATCCAACAATGATTCGAGCCCAGGAGATAGCAAGTGCTTCTGTAGGGTAGTGATTGTCCGCGGATGGTAGAAATCAATGCATATGAAACATAAACATATCAGGCATCGACACCACCTTTAATCCTTCCCCCTCGGCTGTGAGCTCCAAGCCTGTCACCCCATTTGGTCTTGCTGGGTGGAGTCTTGGGATCAGGAAAGTGGCTTTTTCTCTAGAGTGGACGTTTCCACCTTTGGCCAGAGAGCCTGGCTTCCCACGTGAATAAATGAAGGTTCCACGTTCCTTCTACAAGCACTCCCATCTCAGCCCAGCACTTCTTCTCTAGGTTTTGTAAAACTCATTCTCCAAGCACACGCATCGGGCAGCAGCGTGGTCTCCGATGATTCAAAGACCCGTTAACCACCTTTCTTTGGAAGATGCTCTCAGCATTTCAGACCTGGTTTACCATTATGCTGTGGGATTATTTTTCCCTCTTCCCGCGCCCCCCACCTTCTTATAACACCCTTACAGATTTATCTGTGAAAAAAGCAATTGGTTATTAGTAAACCATGTATTTCCCCCTTATACCATACCCTGCCCCATCAAAATGCATTGAAGACTGCATAGTATGTTATAAAAGTGCCAAATATAATTTGTATGCAAATATCCTCTGGGATTATTTGAGTTTATATTTTCTGACTGCAGAAAAGTACACCAGCTGAATTTGAGACAACACTTGCGAGGCTGCTGTGATAAGAAAGCGTCCCGCAGAGAGGAAAGGAAATGTCCTCTAGCAGCTCACTCAGATTCCCTGTCAGAAATGGCAGCGCTCCGCTGCCCCAGGACAAGGGACTCCAGATTCCATTTTCTCTGGTGGCAAGTGTGCTCATTTTTGACTCGTTTGCCCTCCCCATGCCTGCCTGGTCCAGGAGTTCCAAAGAGGAACAGTGTGTGCCTGATAGAGTCCACCCTGGGGCCTGGGGCCTGGGGCCTGGGGCCTGGGGCCTGGAGCCTGGGGCCTGGAGCCAGTTAACCCGATGACTCCAAACCTCATCCCCTCCCTGTGGCGTGGAGAGGCAGTGGCCCGAGATGCATCCTCAGGGTGCTGCCCTGGTGACAGGAGTGCTTGTGTGACCCGGGATGGGAGGGTGCCTGCGGTGTGCCCAGCGAGAAACCGGCTGGTGTAAAGTTCTGAACGTATTCAGCGCATTACTGACTATGTATACAAGTAATTCAGGGAGGTGGAGGCTGCACGGACCCCTTGCAGATGCTCCCTTTTGTCCTTTCTCAACAGACTCTTTTGTTTAAAGCTGACCTTTCCCAGGGGAGCAAGGAGCAATCATTTATTGAGCGATCATGGATATGTTCTCTCCATCAGCAAAAGCCCAGAGCAACACCCATGCGTACACTCATGCAGGACAAGGGACTCCAGATTCCATTTTCTCTGGTGGCTAGTGTGCTCATTTTTGACTCGTTCGCCCTCCCCATGCTTGCCTGGTCCAGGAGTTCCAAAGAGGAACGGTGTGCCTGATAGAGTTCACCCTGGGGCCTGGGGCCTGGGGCCTGGGGCCTGGAGCCAGTTAACCCAATGACTCCAAACCTCATCCCCTCTCCTGTGGCGTGGAGAGGAAGTGGTCCGAGATGCATCCTCGGGCTGCCACCCTGGTGACAGGAGCGCCTGTGTGATCCAAGATGGGAGGGTGCCTGCGGCGTGCCCAGCAGTGCACAGGGCACTGGCACTGAGAAATGAGCTGGTGTGAAGTTCCCAACGTATTCAGCGCGTTACTTGACTATGTATACAAATAATTCAGGGAGGTGGAGGCTGCACGGACTCCTAGCAGGTGCTCCCTTCTCAACGGACTCTTTTGCTTAAAGCTGACCTTTCCCAGGGGAGCAAAGAGCGATCATTTATTGAGCGATCATGGTTATGTTCTCTCCATCAACAAAAGCCCAGAGCAACACCCATGCGTACACTCATTCATTCATGCATTCCTCAACTGTGAGGAGCAACCTTGATGTGTGTCCAGGGTCTAGGGAACGTGAGGAACCAGACACTAGGGGACACGAGGACCCGGACACTAAGGAACATGAGGACCTGGACACGGAAGTGATTTTTCTCAAGCAGCTTAACACTGGGTGAGAGAGCTTGAGAGGACAGAGATGCAAGTTCAGTGTGATGACAGGGCTGTGATGACAGCTGAGTCCTGAATGTTTGGAAACCCATAGGAGGAGGACCTATTCCTAACTGGAATAATCATGGAGGGCTCCCTGGAGGAGGTGATGCCTGAAGAATGACTAAGAAGAGTGTAGAAACTTAAGCAGGCATTGCTCTCCAGGCAGGCAGGTACAGTAGAGGAAGAAGGACCAATCTGTAGGAAGACGGGGCACCCCAAGCCCATGAAAGAGAAGGACAACGTGAGAGTGATGGAAAGAAAAGGAGGTGATAAAGACAACCGGTAGACTTAGCTATTTTGCCACAGGGCGGGAGAGCCCAGTATGGCAGACAATTGGTGTCTGGGAATGCCACCTTTCTGGAGTGGCATACTAGGTGCTGACCTGCTTCTTCTTGCATACAGCCCCCTCCCACTCCCCATGTCCAGTGACTACTGAGCAGGCCTCTGTGATTTTATTTATTTATTTATTTATTTATTTATTTTGCTAAAGAGCAGACTCTGTGATAGGGCATGAAAGAGACAACTTAGTATAACGCATGGCTCCTGACAGCCAGTCACTCATTCGCCCATTCACCAAATGTCTATTGAGCACCTATTATGTGCTTTAGACATTGGAGACACAGAAGTAAATACAACAGACAAAGGTCCCTGCCCTCCTGGTAGGAATATTCTGTCGGGGAAGTAAAGACTAGATAACGTGTGTGTCTTGCCTGCTGTGGACGGTGCTGCTGAGAAAACCAGGCAGGCGCGGTGTAGGGAGTTCTGGGTGGGGTGCTGTAATTTTAAGTAGGGCGGAAAAGGAGGTTGCAATGATATGGTGACTTGGAGGAAAAAGCCTGGTGGGCCAGCCTCACAGAGTCTGGGGGGAAAAGCATTCTACGAAGGGGCACAGTGAGGACGAAAGCTATGAGATGCTGATGCTGAAGAACAAGCGGGGGTGGGGTGCACTGTGATGCTGGGGGGAGTGTGTGTGTTGGGCACAGTCATAGAGAGCCATGTGAAGTAGCAAAGGACTGCCCCGGTCTGGGGAATGGCATGGGCAGAGACCTGGGGGAAAGGACAGCGGGCATCTTGTGTGTCCTTGACTCGGTCCAGAGTCGCCTAGCAGGGCAGCTGGGAGGCGCTGGTCTCCAGATCAGATGGCTGAAGGATTTCCATGCGCCCGGCGCACAGCTGTGCCAGTCAGTTCATCTCCAACACTTGCCTCATATCCAGAGGACCTTCTGCCCCTTGTTCTCAGAAATTCGGGAAATCCAAGTTTTTGTGTGAAATCTCCTGATGTCGAGCCGATGGCGTTTGTTTTGTCTTCACGGTGTTCATGCAAAGCAACCCCTTCTCTGGCTGGACTGTCACTGCGGCTTCCAGCTGGGACATCAGCACAGACCTGGGTCTGAGGTGCTGGTGGAGGAGAAGGTGTGCACAGCTCGGGGTAACCAGCAGAGGTGTGATCAGTGGGTGTGACCCGTGTCACGGGAGGTGCATTGGGAGGCCCCAGGGGGCAGGAAGGTGGCTGCCCTGACAAGGTAGGTCTCCGTTAACTAATTAATAATCAAGTAAACAATGGATTCAGTCTGAGTGAGCAGCCGCCAGGAGCTGGGAAACCTGGAACACCAGGTCAGGGCAGATGCGCTGAAACAAAGGAGGAGGTGTAAGGGTTTGGTCTCCTGGGAGCAAGTCATATGTGAGGGACTCTGGAAGGTCGGGAGGTGATCTGAAGTCTGTGCTCCTTCCATTATCTCAGTCCTTCCTGCAGCCGCGCCGCGGACAACGACCTCTTCTGTGGCCAGGTTTGGGTTTACCAGGTAAATTCCATCTCTGGGTTATTTCTGAAATTGCTGGTGGCGATTCAGAGATTTCCCACCAGGTGGCGACGTACTCATTCGGAAAAAAGGAAAGGGACAGCAAAAAACAGCAACTTTTTGTTTCATGCTGGCTGCTGGGTTCTCTGATTCCTGCCCACGCCTGGGTTTATAACTCACAAAATAAAGGTGTGCACACCTCTCCTTTTTATTTATCTGTGGCACTTGCCATGGCTCCTGCCACACGGATCCCACACCATTTAATTCCGTGGCAATTGCTATGCAAACTGTACACAGGGGTTCCAGCGTCCTCTGTAGAGGCAGAGCCACAGGCGACAGAGAGCGGGCGGAAGCACCAGCCATCAGATGCTGGAGGACTGAATGCAGGGAGAGAGCAGAAAAACTAAGCGGTGGCTCCCACTCCAGCTTCCCAAGACATGACATTTAGGTAGAAAGACCTGCTGTAGGGAATAAAATGTGGAACATGTCTGCAATCCTTCCTTTAGCCTGGCCCCGGAGGTGGACGGCTGTTTGTGGACAGTCACAGGGACACCCCAGGGCCGAGAGGGTGAGAGGGATTGGGAAGGGAGGCGAGCAGGGGCCACCCATGGGCAGGGTTTACAATTTTCACTTATGTCTTTGACCCCACAGAGGGCGTCTCCATGCAGATTTCCCCAAAGCGGATGTTGAAGGGGACCCAGCATTAGGAGCCCCTTGTCAGCCCCGGCTGGAGTTTCAGGTCTTTCCCCTCATCCGGCTCCTTCTTCTTGCCTCTGGTCCGGTCCTCTTTCCTCTACCTGTGCTCTCAGAATCTGCCTCTTCTCACAGGAATAAACACTCTTTCCTGGTGCATTTCTTTCCCTTCACTGGCCCCTCGCTGGCGCCATCTCTCCACCTGTCCACTCTCCCTGCCGATTCCTGGAGGGCAATGCTGTGCGCTGGTTGCCGGTAAACCTGCTGGATGCCGCCCTCGAAAGTGGGGCAAGGCCTGTTCCTGGGGCCTGCTTGCTTCTCCTCACTGGGCACCGGGGCCCTGTCCCAGCTCTGACCACCTCACTGTCCTGCTTGCTAAAGATCTGGCTGTGCTGACAGGGCCCTTTGCCAGAGGCTGGGTCTCTGAGCTGCCCGCCCTGGCCTTAGATGCTTCTCCTGACTCAGATTTCAGGGCTTGGGTTCACCTGTGTGGTGTGTTGGGTGTGGTCTTGCCCCCTGGCTAGTGGGGAGGAAGGATTGAAGAATCACCATTTCTAAGTCCCACCCAGCTCTAAGCTTTGTGATGGGCAGCAGTCCAGTCCAATGGGATCAGACCAGCCTCATTCATTCAACCAATATGTCAGAGCCTGACAATACTGTTCTGGGCACGAGGGCTCTGAGGTGAGGAAGAAACAGTTCCTGTAGTTGTGGAGAAATCATTAGAATGGGATAGATACGGGCAATAAATGATACACAAAATAATGTGTCAGGGGGTTACAGGCTAGGCAGGGAAATTCAGAGGATGAGACGAGATGGCCAGGGGAACCAGTGTGATAGAAATACTTGGCAGGGAGCTGAGGGTGTGAGCCAGGCATTCCTCTGGGAGAAAGCACATTCCAGGGAGCAGCATGTGCAAAGGGCCTGAGGTAGGAGTGGGAGGAATGTGCTTGAGGAACAGTGAGGGGTCCAGAATGGCCTTAAAGAAGCAGGGCATGGGGAAATGGTAGGAAAGGGAGTTGGTGAGGTAAAGGAGGGGATTGCCAGGATTATATAGGACTTTGTGGACCCTGGATTTTGAATTTCATTCTGAATGAAATGTGAGGTTTCCTGAGGGTGTTGAGCAGAGATGTTATCGAATATGACTTTCAATACTTTAAAAAGCTCATGCATGTTCTTCATTTTTCTAAAGGGAAATGTGTATGAATAAAGTTATCTATATTAAAAATAATAACATAAAGTTATCTATATGTATATGCCCGTGTATAGCCACAGATGTACACACATACATAGGCGTGTATGTATGCTGTGCAACTTGACAATAATTGGAGTGTGTGTCGATAAACCCCTTTCCTGCTAAACGTCCACTGCACACAGACCCCTGCTCCTTCATTCATTTGCCTCTAAAGTAGAGAACTCATTGTGGAAGAGGAAGTGGGAGCCCAGGAGTCCCTATGGAGACTGCCACACTCCAGGTGCCCCTGGGAACGGCTTAGAGGGTGGTGACCCACAGCCCCCTTCCTGCAGCCGGACCTGGAAGCAGACATGTTGGCGACACTGGGGGAAGTCTGGAAAGGAACGTGAAACCCAAGCGAGGGAAGATGATTGATTGATGCCCTGGATGGCCATATGGCTCTGTGAGATGACGCAGGGCAAGGCTGGTGTTCGCACGACACAGAATGCCTGTTTCTCCACAAACAGGTCAAGGGAGAGCCTTCTGGTGTTAATGAAGTAGTGTGTGTATTTTCAGAAAATGGAAAGAGGTGAATCTCAATGAGACTGCAGGAAGGTTTCAGGTAGACTGTGTATGCGCATGTGTGTGCAATGTGTTTCAAATCAAGGTTTCCTCAGAAAGAGCTCCCATCAGAAATAGATTTTCAGGTTCCCCTATAACTAATCTGATACTGTGTCTGCAGTAAGAGTCTGTGGAGCGTGTTTTGTTTAAGTCAAGGATCTCCCCTGGTGCTTTGGCCAAAAGTGCAAAGGCTTGGCTGCAACCTACTGCTCCCTCATTACTATCCCATTAGTGAGCCTTCAGCTAAACATTGACACCAACTTCCTGGTGACATTGGCTTCCTGTGAAAGTGGTTTGATAGCTGGGGGAGATATTTTCGGAGACGTTCTTTGAAATCTTTCAGTTAAGGGTTCAACCAGAGGGTTCTTTGATCAAGTTCACTCAGATTCAAATGCATTATAAATCAGATTTGCTTAGCAGGACACTTTTCCAATGTACCCCTAATGTGATCTCAATCAGCCATGTATAGGGCATCAATCAAACAGAACTTCTTTGAGGACACGGTATAAACCCATCCTTTTGGTGAACCCAGGGATAAAACCAAGGCAATGTAAAAAGTAGGCCTTGAGAGGTCTGTGTTTCAGCCACAGGGATGTCCCCCTCCCTCTCATTTCCTGAAACAGCTGTGCTCTGTCCCGCCCTGGAGGTCCTGTGGCAGTCCTGGAAAGTCCTGGGAGTTAGGAAAAGGGTTAGTTACACATTCCCAGGGGCGGTACTTCTTATCATGCCTGTTTCTCTCTCTCTCTCTTTTTTTTAATTTAAAAACACTACTCTTAAAAATTATACGTTTATCAGAAATAGTGACATAAGACGAATAGTCTTTCAGATGCCTGCCACTCAGAATCACATAATTCTGTGTGACTGCCAGGAAGTGCATCAGCAGCATTCACGAGAATGAAATTCTGTTCCCAGTTCTGAGGTGTGTGTTTATAACATTGGTGGCCTGATTTAACGAGATAGTACACGTAAAAGATTTCACCCAGTGCCTGGCAGGTTGCTCTAAATTTTCTGGATGTTACTGTGATGGTTGGTTCATCCCTAGTGGCAGCAGGACCTGCAGCATCATACAAACATGCAGGCAACACCTTCTTGACCAACGTTGTGCGTCTGGTCCTCTCAGGCCTCCGATATCTATTGATGGGGTCTGAGCACTGGGAGGTACCACTCTCTATTATATGATTATATATGTCCCTTAAATGCAGACTGTCCTGAGGAAGCTATTTTGTGGTATTTTTAAGACTGGCTTTAAAACGTTTTTGTATCTGGCAATATTGAGAAGCCCTTCTTCCCATCAAAGGGTCTTGAATTTCTCCACACACATTAAGCATTGTTTGTCTATTTCCATTTAAAAAATCAATTTGCCCCTCTGTTATCACAATCCCTCAGAGCCCCCGGGCAGGGAGTATTTCAGTGAGTTTGTGGACCCGTCTTGCTGATTCGTTATCTGGAATAAATGTCCTAGACTGAATCTTCGAGGAAACCTAATGTAGTTGGGGGTGCCCTTGCTAGTCTTCCGACAATCTGTGACTCACTGATTTGGGTTTTATATGGGCAGGAGGTGAAAATGGCAAAAGAGGGAATAAGAAACGTATGTATTTCTTTCTCATTATCCATGGAGAGAGAGAGAGAGAGAGAGAGAGAGAGGTGGAGAAGACCAGCTGAATACAGAACGTGGCCTTTTGAAATCTTGCTTCTTGACTGTTTTACAGCCGTATTTATTAAGAGCATAACTGTGCGCAGCGGCGGCAGGAGAGACGGCCTTTGGCTGAGGATTCAGGCCTCGGTTCAGATGGACTCACATTCGGATCCTAGATCTGCTGTGAGCAAGTCCACCTTTGGCGAGTTACTATGCATTTTGGAGCCACGAGAGTCGACAAATACTCAGTAAATAAAAGAAGTCTGTGGCATCCAGGAACTTTGGTGCTGCAGGCAGAGAGAGACAAGACAATAAAGAGATGACAGGTACTGGTGAAACCTGGTGCGGGCCCTGGTAAGGGGGGATGGACGGCATGTTGGGCGCAGAGCATTTAGAGAGCTACGTAGCCTAGGCTCTTGGAAGAGGTGCAACCAGCGGCCGACCTGCCTTGTCAGGTTGTTATGAGGATGAATTGCGCACACCAAGCCTTCAGAACGGAGCCTGGCACATGATGCTCGGAGTGATCGCTCCTATTACTGTGTCCTTTTATAATTAATGACACAAATCTGTTCATATGGTGTTTCCAAAAACACTTGCATTTTGGAGCTAGAAGAAGCAGGCGTGGGGACATTGCGATACGAATGTGTGAGCCAAAATACGAGGTCAGGGAGAGGAAGCTTGATTTCCAGACTGGGCAGCGGGACTCCAAGACAAATCCCAGGCTCACCCCAAGCTCTCTGAGCCCGAAGGGAAGGGACACGCACACAGGCGCATGCGCACTCGGATGCAGGTGCGCGCCTGTAAGTACATTCCTTGGCGCAGGGAGAAGTTGCTGTGGTCCCAAATCTGTCCGTTCAAAACCTGCTCTCCTTCACCATCCATTTCTTGAGAATCTGAGATCCTGTTCTCAGGGTGTTTCCTCCGCAGCAGCCTATCCTTTATGGGTGGACTTGATCTTGAGCAGCCACACGCGATGCAGATTTCATTGAGACCGGGTGTGGGGCGGAGCAGGGCTTTTCGCTCGGCTGTTCGCTCCTTCTGCCAGTTTTCTTCTCAAGTGGATTATTTCATTTACTTGTTTACACAGTGAATCAAAATCAATCCAAATCCGCCCCCCCCCCCCCCCCCCAGGACACGTGACTGCCAGTCCCAGCGGAGGGTGTTTAAACTGCGTGCTCCGTTGCTGGAAGTGGGGCCGCGCATTTAATTACAGCTTCATTATCCTGCAGACGGGAGTTCAGCGGTGACAGGGCTGATCAGTGGGCATTTGCAGCATCTGGGTTTCTGGCTGTTTTCTTTGGAGAGCGAACTTGTTTGTAGCACAATCAGATCCTGAGGTTGCGGGTTCCCAGGTCCTATCAACAGAGGATTTCATGGCTTTGAAATTGCAAGGCTTTTGTTATCACCACAACGGTGAACCCGTCAGCCCACATCAAAGCAGACGGAAATGCCACGGGTGAGGAGGACTGAGTCATGGCTTCCCTCCAGCCCAAGCCACGGAGAACGCAACTCGCAGGAGATTATTAGCAACCTCAGTTCCTTATCCATGAGGTTATGTGTAACTTTATTTGTAACTTCCAGATGATATTATTATCCCCGCCTGACGTCAAATTGTGGCCTCTGCATTTTTGCTGCGGAGGTGTCTTAATCACTAATACAA
>NW_005355862.1:264884-271512 GCF_000412655.1 Myotis brandtii | reverse complement strand
CCCCCCCCCCCCCCCACCCCCCGCTACACACACACACACACACATACACACACACACACAAAGGAGGTGAAAACCGTTTTCACAAATAGAAGATGCAAGGGTATAACATTGTGAGAATGGCTTCGCAGTCTGCCTGCCTCTGCCCAATAGGATCACAAAAGCAGTTACCAGAGAGAAGAGCCAAGGAATAAACTGTTCCGCAGACCCTGGGCCGCGTTCCCCTTTGGAATTGCAGCGCGGTGGGTGTGCACTAAAGCGCACGCAGCCTTGGGAGGGAATCAGCGTGGTGGCAAGGAGTTTCCTCGGCTGTTTGTCAGCTTTCACCGGGTGTGAGCTTGTAGCCGCCAGAGCGGAGCTTGTCGCGAAACTGGCTACTAGGGGACCATAAATTGGAGGCAGGGACAAAAAGCCATGCAATCTTAATGGCTCCCGAAGGCTCAGCACAGACGCCCGAGGACCGGCGGGTGCAGGAAGAGGTTCCCAGGGCGCCAAAGGGTCACTGCTGGCAAAGACGTGTCTCTGCGTGGCTTCAGCTCCAGACTTGCATTGTGCTCCCCAGCACGCTGCCTGGTGTCCAACTGCTGAGTTAAGTCTCGTGGCTTTGCACCGATATTCAGTGCCCAGCTGCCAGTGTTTATGGGGCGTGAGTGTTCTCTTACATGTAATAAGCTGTTAGCGTCCCATTATTTTATTTGCACAAACCCATCGCCAGCTTTCTCATATGGGTTCCCGATGTAGGGTTGCCCAAATGGAAAATAAACGGGCAGACTTCACTGAAACCGTTCCAGTAAACGAGACACAGTTCAGGAGTGTTGCTGGCACTTTCACTAGAAGCCCAGCTGTGAGAAGAAAGCAAGGCTGCCTGGAGGGGCAGGGGGCCCTTTGTAACTGCTGGGACAGTCAGGGAGGGAATGGACTTCGGTTGATGTCTGCCTTGTCTATTTTACCTTCATGATTATCCTGTGGAGGAGGAATATCTCCCCTTAATGGAGGGGGAAATGGAGGCTGAGAGAGGCTCCGGAGCTTCCACAGCTATCCTGTGACCAGGTGTCTTACCAGGTGCTGTCCCTGCTATGAACATCACCACGGGGTTAGTGACCTAAAACAACGCAGATCTATCATCTTACGCTCTGGACTCAGAAGTCCTGGCATCAGCAGGGCTGAGTTCCTCCTGGAGGCTCTGGGGAGAATCCGGTTCCTTGTCTTTTCTAGGGGCTGGGCCTCCTGCATTCCTTGGCTTGTCGCCACCTCTCCATCTCTCCATCTTTAAAACCAGCAGCTTCAAATCGTCAAGTCTCTCCATCTGGGACCTCTACTTCCATTGCATGCCTTTGCCTCTGACCTGGCATTGGACCCACCTGGGTAATCCAGGATAGTGTCTTCACCTGGAAATCGTGACGTGATCACATCTGCAAAGTCCCTTTTGCCACGTGAAGTAGCAAATGGAAAGGTTTTGGGGACTGGGATGTGACCTCTTTGAGGGGGCCGTTATTCAGGCCACTGTCCCAGGGCTACAGCAATGAGTGTTGTGAGAGGAAGACCAACCCTCTTCTTGTGGATGTCCCTAGACAGAAGAGTCTGTGGTCCACAAACTTTCTGGAAATTTCTAGAATTATGCCGGATTATTCTGAAACTAAGACCAAGTCTCCGTCATGAGATTGATTTTTCTCTGTTGCATAATCTGTAAGCATCAGGGTCCAGTTTCAGAGCCTTTCAACCGAGTCGGCTTTTAAAAGCTGAGAAATGGGAAACAGGCATGTGAGGACACTGACTATAAATGCCAACTCACGGAGCCTTCGTTGTGTGTGATGCAGCCTTTGCTCGTGGACCATCACTGGCCCACTTTTCTCTTCCGTCTTCACTGGAAGAAATAAGTGCACTGCTTTTTCTGAGTTCCTTGCTCCCATTTTCTGGGCTATCTGGCTCAAGAGACCATGACTGACATTATTTCTGCAGTCTCTTGCTGTTATAATGTTTACATCTTCAGAGAGCCCCCTGCGGAGTCTGGAGCATGTTTTCCTGCAAAGAACGGAGATGCTTAAGAGCTCGAATGCAGAGTGAGACTTGGGGTTTTAACCCAGGCTTCAAGCTGGATTAGCAGGGGGACTGGGCAGCTGTCTTAACTGCACCGAGGCTTCACTTTCTCACCCGTAAGGAACAATGTCAATGAGAACCCCAGCGCATTCTCATGGGAAAGGTTACAGACTGACTGAGGTGGCTCAGCCATACACAGGAGGCTCCGTTCTTTAAACTTAGTGTGTGAATGTCTGGTCACTTGCCAAGTCATCTTTGATATTTCAGTGCTTATTTATGTAAGTTTTCATTTAAAAAGAGAGACAAATACAAAACTTGGGTCCAGAAGGCAAATGGGAAACATTAATTGGATTATTTTGAATTTATTTTCTGAATGATTTTACATTTTCATGTTGTATTTCTTTCTTAGCATTGGTTTCTGAGTATCGATGTTGCTCACACAAATTTCACTGGAGCCTGGGGAAGAAGTGGCTCCCAGGCATGCTGACACATGAAGCATTTGTTTGAACCCCCAATAGGAATATGTTTCTGAAATGCCTTGTGATGGCTGCACAATGGCAGAATGACTTATAAATACAGTTGTTTATTTAATACTAGAGGCTGGGTGCACAAAAATTCGTGCACTCGGGGGTTTCCTCAGCCCGGCCTGCGCCCTCTCACAGTCTGGGACCCCTCAGGGGATATCCACTTGCCAACTTAGGCCTGCTCCCTGGGGCATCAGGCCTAAGCTGGCAGTCATATCCCTCTGGCAGCCCGGGAGCCCTCGGGGGATGTTCGATTGCGGCTTAGGGCAGCTGTGGGGAGCCGGTCTAAGCCGCAGTCAGACATTCTTAGTGCTGTGGAGGAGGCAGGAGAGGCTCCCACCACTGCCACTGTGCTCACAGCCATTATTATGAGCAGACCTCCCCCTGTGGGAGTGCACTGACCACCAGGGGGCAGCTCCTGCATTGAATGTCTGCCCCCTGGTGGTCAGTGTGCATCATAGCAACCAGTCATTCCCCAATTTGCATATTACCCTTTTATTATATAGGAT
This sequence comes from Myotis brandtii, assembly GCF_000412655.1. Lineage (NCBI taxonomy): Eukaryota > Metazoa > Chordata > Mammalia > Chiroptera > Vespertilionidae > Myotis > Myotis brandtii. Next base: position 268,445 of record NW_005355862.1, on the reverse strand, counting down.
TCCATCACTGATAGCAAGGCATATTAACACATTTTAGGAAAATGAAAACTCTTGCCAAGTTCTAAGTGGTTATCAGTTGTCTTGTCAGTATTCAAGTGAGAAAATATATCTGGGAAATATTTTTATATATTAAGTGAAATAATTGGTTTCCTGCTTCTAACCATTCCATGCAAATGTTCTGATTCATCTTCCCCATTTTCAACTGAGTTACCTCTGTACAAAACTGTATTGAACCACCTTTTTTTAAATATGTTTTTATTGACCCCCATTTTCAACTGAGTTACCTCTGTACAAAACTGTACTGAACCACCTTTTTTAAATATGTTTTTATTGATGAGAAAGAGAGAAAGAGAGAGAGAGAGAGAGAGAGAGAGAGAGAGAAACATCAATGATGAGAAAGAATCATTGATTGGTTGCCTGCTGCACCCCAGCACTGGGGATGGAGCCCACAACCTGGCATGTGCTCTGATTGGGAATCAAATCATGACCTCTTGGTTCATAGGTTGATGCTCAACCACTGAGCCATGCTGGCCGGTCTGTACCACCCTTTTTGTATAAACAACAACAACAAACTAAACATTGGTTCACTGTTGCATAAAGCTTCTTTGAGGAAGATATAATCATTTGTGTCTTAACCCATCCTATCTGCTACTCTTGTCTCCTTTCTGTCTACTCTATGGTTTTGCAGACTCTTCACTGCCTCATGAGCAAGGCTGTCTCAGGCCTCTGCCACTTTGCCCATACCAATTCCTCTACAAGTACCTCTCTCCGTTATCCACATCCTATATGCCTATACACCTATTCAGTTCCCTAGACACACTTTAAGACATTTCTCTTACTTCCTCTATAGTCCAAAAGTACAATGAATATATATATTCACACTTGTATTTTAATTATTTTGTCTATGGTTAAGGCACCATTTAAACTGAGAATTTTTTGACAATTAGATTATGTCTAATTCCTCTTTATATATCCAACACTCAATTCTGTGCATAGATTGTAATAAATGATAAATGGGTGGATGGATAGATGACTGAATGTCCAAGGGGAACACCATTGAGTAAAGGCCTGCTTGTCTACCCATTGCCTGTGCTGAACTGACTTGCGTCCTCTTGCTTTGTAGTAAGCCTTGAAGTCAGGTGTTATAAGTTCTCTAACTTTGTTCATTTCAAAGATTGCTTTGGATATTCCAAGTCTTGTGCATTTCCATGTAAAATTTGGAATCAGCTTCTCAATTTCTACCAAAAACTTCATAGGATTGGGGTTGTTGTACTATTATTGACTTATTCAACCCAATAGTGGTATATCTACTCATGTATTTAGATCTTTGATTGGCTCTGTAACCTTTTGTAATGTTTAATGGAGAGGTCTTACATTATGTTACCCACTGTGTTTCCATTCCTTTTGATGTTATGATCCATTTAGCCCTTTCCTTTCTCTCTGTGTACCTCTCTCTTTCTCCCTCTCGCTCTCTTTCTCTCCATCTTCCATCCAGCAGATGCAGTTACGTTGTGCAGTTCAGCACACATGTGATGTGACTTCATGTTAGTGAGGTTCTTACAGGTTCTCCTAGTATATCCGGGCAATATCCTCTTTCACAGAAGAGGAATGGTTTTCTAAGGCTTCTGTAGTTTATTCCACGTACTCGCTCACAGTCACTTCTGGGGACTCTGGATTTCAATGACAAACTTCTTTATTTCCAATTCTGAAGCTGCCTTTGGGCTCCTTGGCTCATTCCTTGGAGAATCATTCCAGGAGAATGACTGCTGCTTGTCGTTAGGATGCAATCTTATCAGAAGGCCTGCTATCACTTTTTTTAGGATACATTTTAAGAACCTAAACAGGGGCCTCCCACTAAACATAAATCCTTATAATTGTTAAAACCTGTTATTTGGAGTAATTGAACTGACAGAGAGAAGGGATCTGTTTAGTACTAATGAGCAAAGTGGGGTTTTTGAAAAAATATTGGTAGCAAGCAGAGCTTCCTAGTTCTTCTTTGGTTAAAAATCTATTTCAGTGTTGCCATCATCGGGATGTCTCACCGGGAGCTCTAGCTGCCATGATCTCAGGTTTGATTGCATTTCAAACCCCGGGCCTTCTCAAGTTCATCTTTTTTTTTTTTTTTTAAATTTTGATGTAGTTGACATATAAAACTTGGCTGATTCTGAAATATTACAGTTAAACATATAAAATTACAGTTTGTGGCAGTCAAAAATGGTCAAATATCAGCAATTTCAGATGTTCAAGATAACATTTTTGTTATATGTACCTTTTAGTGAATGTATGACACCTCTACTTACAGCAGACATTTTAACAAAAGGAAAAACAAAGCCCTGTCATGCCTTCTTTCCTGGATGTCATCAGGACGGATGGTCCCTCCTCAGGTGGACAGCTGGTGGCTCCTTTCCTCAGGAATGACTGGAGAAGCTGGCTCAATTCTTCCTCAAATGTCTTCTCTCGGCTTTACCAGAAAATATATAAGCAATGTGGAAGAAGTCTCTTATCAGAATTCATTTTCTCATGTTCTTACACTGAGAGATAAAGGAGGTATTTCTAACAAATTACATTTTGACTTTTAAAATCTCCACTGACTACATAGACTACATAGCAAATCCTGGGCAGGCATTTTACATATATATCATGAAGATATACACTTTTAGTGAGTGAGACGTGTAATTCAGAAACTTTGCAACTTTCCATAGACAGTATCAGTCTCTTCACAGAAGGAAAGGGCTGGGGTTCAGTTCTGAACGAGGACTTTCTGCTTCTTAGACTATGAAATGAGCCTGGGAGTCATCCCAGACCCTGGTTGGCTGCTTGATCTACTCAGTCAGAGGTCTGAGGTCACATTGGGCTGGGGCTGGATGAATGACACATCACCTTTTAGCAGCGCCTGCAATGAATGGAGAATTGCAGAGTGGAGGGCTGGGGTCACACTGGGCTGGGTTCACACCTGCCTTTACAGAATCAGATGTAAAAAGAGTGCAAATAGTAACAGCACTTGAAAAGAGACTAAAACATACTGGCGCTAAAAGAAGGTGATCGGTTATTTAAACTTAATATGTGAATTTCCATCAGGTCACATAGAAGGAAGTATCTGCAAAAGCCGAGGTGTCTGGTATTATCTAAAGGGAAAAAGGCTTTCTAGCAATAGGTCAGACAAGACAAACTGGGAAGAAGTCGCTTGTCTGCTTGGGGCAAAGTAAGAAGTTAAATGTTGGTGCAGCCAAGGAATCCTTATTTTCTCTTAATTTCTGTTCCAAGAAATCCGATCTTCAACCTGCAAGTGTGGAGCACACATCATGAAGGGGAGAATGGAAGACATTGCAACACTAAAGTAAGCAGGTGTGGGCAAACTTTTCTGTAAAGAACCCTGAACTATTGTTGGCTTTGGGAGCCTTCTTGTCTCCATAGCAACTATTCACTCTGCCACTATACCACAAAATCAGCCACATCCTATATAACAAAAGGGCAATATGCAAATTGACCTCAATGGCAGAATGACCAGAACCACCAATTGCTATGACGAACATTGACCACCAGGGGGAAGATGCTCAATGC
>NW_005355862.1:258634-261882 GCF_000412655.1 Myotis brandtii | reverse complement strand
CACTGGGGATGGAGCCCACAACCTGGCATGTGCTCTGATTGGGAATCAAATCATGACCTCTTGGTTCATAGGTTGATGCTCAACCACTGAGCCATGCTGGCCGGTCTGTACCACCCTTTTTGTATAAACAACAACAACAAACTAAACATTGGTTCACTGTTGCATAAAGCTTCTTTGAGGAAGATATAATCATTTGTGTCTTAACCCATCCTATCTGCTACTCTTGTCTCCTTTCTGTCTACTCTATGGTTTTGCAGACTCTTCACTGCCTCATGAGCAAGGCTGTCTCAGGCCTCTGCCACTTTGCCCATACCAATTCCTCTGCAAGTACCTCTCTCCGTTATCCACATCCTATATGCCTATACACCTATTCAGTTCCCTAGACACACTTTAAGACATTTCTCTTACTTCCTCTATATTCCAAAAGTACAATGAATATATATATTCACACTTGTATTTTAATTATTTTGTCTATGGTTAAGGCACCATTTAAACTGAGAATTTTTTGACAATTAGATTATGTCTAATTCCTCTTTATATATCCAACACTCAATTCTGTGCATAGATTGTAATAAATGATAAATGGGTGGATGGATAGATGACTGAATGTCCAAGGGGAACACCATTGAGTAAAGGCCTGCTTGTCTACCCATTGCCTGTGCTGAACTGACTTGCGTCCTCTTGCTTTGTAGTAAGCCTTGAAGTCAGGTGTTATAAGTTCTCTAACTTTGTTCATTTCAAAGATTGCTTTGGATATTCCAAGTCTTGTGCATTTCCATGTAAAATTTGGAATCAGCTTCTCAATTTCTACCAAAAACTTCATAGGATTGGGGTTGTTGTACTATTATTGACTTATTCAACCCAATAGTGGTATATCTACTCATGTATTTAGATCTTTGATTGGCTCTGTAACCTTTTGTAATGTTTAATGGAGAGGTCTTACATTATGTTACCCACTGTGTTTCCATTCCTTTTGATGTTATGATCCATTTAGCCCTTTCCTTTCTCTCTGTGTACCTCTCTCTTTCTCCCTCTCACTCTCTTTCTCTCCATCTTCCATCCAGCAGATGCAGTTACGTTGTGCAGTTCAGCACACATGTGATGTGACTTCATGTTAGTGAGGTTCTTACAGGTTCTCCTAGTATATCCGGGCAATATCCTCTTTCACAGAAGAGGAATGGTTTTCTAAGGCTTCTGTAGTTTATTCCACGTACTCGCTCACAGTCACTTCTGGGGACTCTGGATTTCAATGACAAACTTCTTTATTTCCAATTCTGAAGCTGCCTTTGGGCTCCTTGGCTCATTCCTTGGAGAATCATTCCAGGAGAATGACTGCTGCTTGTCGTTAGGATGCAATCTTATCAGAAGGCCTGCTATCACTTTTTTTAGGATACATTTTAAGAACCTAAACAGGGGCCTCCCACTAAACATAAATCCTTATAATTGTTAAAACCTGTTATTTGGAGTAATTGAACTGACAGAGAGAAGGGATCTGTTTAGTACTAATGAGCAAAGTGGGGTTTTTGAAAAAATATTGGTAGCAAGCAGAGCTTCCTAGTTCTTCTTTGGTTAAAAATCTATTTCAGTGTTGCCATCATCGGGATGTCTCACCGGGAGCTCTAGCTGCCATGATCTCAGGTTTGATTGCATTTCAAACCCCGGGCCTTCTCAAGTTCATCTTTTTTTTTTTTTTTTAAATTTTGATGTAGTTGACATATAAAACTTGGCTGATTCTGAAATATTACAGTTAAACATATAAAATTACAGTTTGTGGCAGTCAAAAATGGTCAAATATCAGCAATTTCAGATGTTCAAGATAACATTTTTGTTATATGTACCTTTTAGTGAATGTATGACACCTCTACTTACAGCAGACATTTTAACAAAAGGAAAAACAAAGCCCTGTCATGCCTTCTTTCCTGGATGTCATCAGGACGGATGGTCCCTCCTCAGGTGGACAGCTGGTGGCTCCTTTCCTCAGGAATGACTGGAGAAGCTGGCTCAATTCTTCCTCAAATGTCTTCTCTCGGCTTTACCAGAAAATATATAAGCAATGTGGAAGAAGTCTCTTATCAGAATTCATTTTCTCATGTTCTTACACTGAGAGATAAAGGAGGTATTTCTAACAAATTACATTTTGATTAAAATCTCCTCCACTGACTACATAGACTACATAGCAAATCCTGGGCAGGCATTTTACATATATATCATGAAGATATACACTTTTAGTGAGTGAGACGTGTAATTCAGAAACTTTGCAACTTTCCATAGACAGTATCAGTCTCTTCACAGAAGGAAAGGGCTGGGGTTCAGTTCTGAACGAGGACTTTCTGCTTCTTAGACTATGAAATGAGCCCGGGAGTCATCCCAGACCCTGGTTGGCTGCTTGATCTACTCAGTCAGAGGTCTGAGGTCACATTGGGCTGGGGCTGGATGAATGACACATCACCTTTTAGCAGCGCCTGCAATGAATGGAGAATTGCAGAGTGGAGGGCTGGGGTCACACTGGGCTGGGTTCACACCTGCCTTTACAGAATCAGATGTAAAAAGAGTGCAAATAGTAACAGCACTTGAAAAGAGACTAAAACATGCTGGTGCTAAAAGAAGGTGATCGGTTATTTAAACTTAATATGTGAATTTCCATCATGTCACATGGAAAGAAGTATCTGCAAAAGCCCAGGTGTCTGGGAGGTAAATTTCTGATGTAGTGTAGAAGAACATAAGCAAGGCCACATGCACAAGATAAAATGGCCCAGACCCACAGGGTTCTTTTTAGGAAGGCGAAAGGTCATGATGCATTAATGCTTGTGGAAGTATTATCTAAAGGCTTTCTAGCAATAGGTCAGACAAGACAAACTGGGAAGAAGTCGCTTGTCTGCTTGGGGCAAAGTAAGAAGTTAAATGTTGGTGCAGCCAAGGAATCCTTATTTTCTCTTAATTTCTGTTCCAAGAAATCCGATCTTCAACCTGCAAGTGTGGAGCACACATCATGAAGGGGAGAATGGAAGACATTGCAACACTAAAGTAAGCAGGTGTGGGCAAACTTTTCTGTAAAGAACCCTGAACTATTGTTGGCTTTGGGAGCCTTCTTGTCTCCATAGCAACTATTCACTCTGCCACTATACCACAAAATCAGCCACATCCTATATAACAAAAGGGCAATATGCAAATTGACCTCAATGGCAGAATGACCAGAACCACCAATTGCTATGACGAACATTGACCACCAGGGGGAAGATGCTCAATGC
>NW_005355862.1:255366-258282 GCF_000412655.1 Myotis brandtii | reverse complement strand
GTGGGATTTTTATGTAATATGATTGTACTTTTGATTTTTTTCAATCATTTAAAAATGTTTATAAAAATGTTAAGTTTTTGAACCCTACCAAAATATGTGTGGGGCCAGAGTTGGCTTGTAGGCCATCATTTGCCCACCTTGAAATAAGAGATCCATCAGTCACTTTAATGATGGTGGCGTCCTCTACAATTAAATGAAATACAACAATATCCTGAAAAACTTGGAGATATGACTAAAGAACTACTGTTACCCATCCATAACAGATGGTATTGGCTGAGTGAAGGATCAAATTTGGAGACAGACACATGGACTAATTTTCTAAACGGCAGTAAATGATCACTTCTGGGAACCATACACCAGAATGTTGGAGATCAATCACTGACATATATCGGACACATTATTAAACAGGCAGGTGCACTCAGAATTGATTACTCCCTAGTGTGAGTTAACAAAAATAAATATCAAACTTAGAAAAAATTCGTAGATCCAATTATTAAAACAGATGAATGGCACACATAGAGGATATAGTGAGAAGGCAGGAAAACGTTTGGCAAAATCTTTCAACTACTGGGCCAAAGGAAGAAATAAGCTATACAATAGCATACTTTTATGGGGTTGTGATTATTTTCATGATGTCAACCTGGACTAACTGATGAGTCCATCTTGGGTTTACTGTGTAAGATAAAGCCTTTTATCTTGTGTTGCTAACTGCTCAATTGTACCTATACCTCAGTGCCAGCTGAGCATTCCAAATTGCCTTTCACCTGAATGTCAGCTTGAATACTAATGCCAGGCTCCTCAAATTTTCAAATGATTCAAGATTACCAAGGGCTTCCAATAGAATCACACTGAAATATGTCAGACTATGTAATGATAGGTCCAAACCAAGAAGACAATGTGGAGCAGGCACAAGAGCAAAGGATCAAGTAGGTTAAAACCCTTCATTAACAAGTGTAGATGGCAAAGTGTTCAGTGTAACTGTTTTTGTTTTTGAGTGTGTGTGTGTGTGTGTGTGTGTGTGTGTGTGTTTATTTTTCCAAAAATAACCAGAAGCTTTGGTTAATTACAAACTCGCAATTAGCCAATGGTCTGACCTTTCTGCATATAAATGTGTCTCCTTTTCCCTCTCTAATCCTTGTGTTGCAATCTGGAAAACTACAAAGTAAAGGGTCACTTGGCTTCCTCTGTGGTTTTGGAATTTCCTTCATCATACCAACTCGGGAACATTCTTGGTAACCACTTTGTCTAGTGAGATTATGTTTCAGACAGTTTGGTTGGGTCAAGTTTTCATAACTCACTAGGTTGCTTATAATGGGCCATCTACTGTCTTGTGTGTTCAGTTGATTTCATTTTTGATCCATATTCAATGTACCAGACCATCAATGTAGGAGGCAACGTGTCTTGGTGATACAGATGATAGTAAGAATATTGAGAAACATAGGATCTTGTAATGGATATCTAGTAATTCATTTTGCAGTGTTGTGTAAATTATTTACTGCAGGGGTCCTCAAACTATGGCCCACGGGCCACATGCAAATACAAATATTGTATTTGTTCCCGTTTTGTTTTTTTACTTCAAAATAAGATATATGCAGTGTGCATAGGAATTTGTTCATAGTTTTTTTTTAAAACTATAGTCCGGCCCTCCAACGGTCGGAGGGACATTGAACTGCACCCCTGTTTAAAAAGTTTGAGGATCCCTGACTTACTGCCTCTGAGGATATGGGCTTCAGCTTCATCTTTAACAGAAATATATGTGTAATTGGGGATGAGATGGGGGTGTCACCTTTCCTATATTTATTCTTTCCTCCTGAGCTTCTCTGTCCCCAGTTCCTGACACAGGTTTCCTAACCTTTGAGGGACAGGGATATTTAGGAGGTATTTTTTTCTAATATTTGTCTTTGACTGTGATTCTTGACTCAGAGCTCCTATAACCCTTATAATTTCTTGAATGATGAGGGGTGATCAGAGTGTCTTATACGCAGAAGTCTTAAATCTCTTGGAACTTCCTGGGTGATAGGAGCCTTTCTTATTCTAATGAGGTGATTACTGAATAGCTTCAGAATGGGGCAGCTCACCAGAAAGACCAAGCATGATAAGAAGGTTGGAACTTTCAGCCCACCTCTCCCCTGCGGAGGGGAGAGGGTTGGAGATTGAGTCAGTAATTAATTATGACTACGTGATGAAGTATCCATAACAATTCCTCACATGCAGGCTTCAGAGAGCTTCCAGGTTGGTGAACACATCCACGTGCCAGGAGGGTGATGCACCCCAACTCTACAAGGCCAGGAGTTCCTGCTCTAGGGACACTTTTTGACCTTGCCTTGTGTACCTCTTTGTCTGGCTGTTCATCTCTTTCCTTTATGACATCCTTTATTATACTGTAAACTGGTAAATGTAAGTGAAGTTTCCCCTGAATTTTGTGAGCTGTTGTAGCAAATTGTTGAACCTGAGAAGGGGGTCAGTGAGGGGGGATCTCCTGATTTATAAATGGTCTGTCAGAAGCAATTGACATCTGAAGTGGGGGCAATCTTTTGGGATTAAGCCCTTAAATTGTGGGATTGATGTTAATGTCAGGTGGCTAGTGTCATAATTGCACTGAATTGTAGCACACCCAGCTGGTATTGGAGAATTGGTCAGTGTTGGGCAAAGACCCACGCATTTGATGTCAGAAATGTGTGGACAAAGAAAAATAAAACACTCTTTTTTCTTTTAGCCTCAGAAGCCTTTTCAACAAAAATACTGACCTAGAATCAGCTAGATTGGGTATAGATTTTGAAGACCTGCTGAGATAGCTAATGGAGTTCATTCTGACCTGAGTCTGTAGACTATTTCCAAATTTGAAGGTTTCAATATTTTATTTAAAAAATATGTTTTTATTGATTTCAGAGAGAGGAAGGGAGAGGAGAGAGAGAT
>NW_005355862.1:247711-254688 GCF_000412655.1 Myotis brandtii | reverse complement strand
CTTTATGTCCCTCTTCTTCCTGCCCCCCCCCCCCTCTTTTTTGTGTTCCCTTTGCTTCCCAGTCACCGAGGCTGCTTTGTGGCATTTATCACAGTGGTGCACTCACAAAAGTAAAGACATATGCTGTGGCTGTCTGCCCAGATGTGTACAGATGTCTATGTGTATAACATACAAGAGACATTTAACAATATTTTGAAATTACACAGTAGCTTTGATTTTTTGTCCTTGGACTTAGTCCAATGGGGGTTTCCATCCTTAGTATGGCAGGTACTGGAGGTCCTTCTTTCCTTCAGGGCATGCTTTATCTCTGTGTGCCTAAGGCATTGTGCTGGAGGGCAGGTCCCATGCCATTCTTAATTTAAATCTGTCTGAGAATTTCCCAGATAAAATGTCATTAACATCAGTTCCAGATAATGGAACCAAGGTTCTAGGTCTAAAGAGGTGCCTAAGTGAGTTGGGGAGTGCAGGTAATGTTACACATAGTCCAGTTTTGGGGAAATATCACCAGGGCACCCCACTCTTAAAGAAAGTCATGTGTTCAGTTATGTACCTTATATGGATTAATTTATTCTCCTGAATTCTCTCCCCATTCCCTTTGCCTGATGGGGATTCCAGTACCTTCCTGGTCACTCCCTTGATATTATCTTATTCCTCAGATTTCCAAATTCAATCAAGTTTTCATCTGGGGGAATAGTTATATCACACAGGTCCCCCTCTGCTAATCGGACTACCAATATGTACACGTCTTGTGTTCACTGACTTCCTGGAATTTCTTCTTAGGGAAGAAGTTATCCACTGGAAGAAGTCTGCATGATGCCCAAAGTCATCTTTTACAATTTAGGCATGCAGTGGAAAGATTTACAGTGTATTTTCTTTCTGCCTCCTTCCAGCTGCCTGGAGCGCACATTCATCTTCTGCTTCCTTTAATAGGATCTGACTTGTGACATCATGCTCTGAAAGGCTGCAGCTTAATGGGTATGTTTTCTCTCTGACACACATACATATGCAGAAACCCTAGGATTTCATTTTTGTTTTATTTTATTTTTTGAGTCTGTAGAAGCCAACTGTTTTAGGATCTCTTTCTCTTAGAGACTCTGGCAGTACCAAGGCCACATTCTGACTGGTGAAAAGGCATCATATATAAACCTGCTCTTATAACGTACATTTAGGGCTTGGCTTGTACAAGAGTGGCTTGTCCTGCTCGTGAGTGCCATATGGAGATGTCAATGACATTTATCTTCATTAAGTTTCCAAAGCAACTGATTCAAAATGTGGACACAGCACTACAGATTCATTTTTAAGGGAGGTATCCTTGATTCTGAGGTTTCAGGAATGGTGGCTCTGATGTATTTGAAGAGGCTTGCCTAAAACATTGCCTTGGATGAGAGAATAACATGATGCTACGGTCTGCAGAGAACTGTAGAATTCTCCAAGGAGAATGACAGAAATACTGACCAGTGGGGCTGGTAGTGCAAAATGGCTGTTGGGATGTCTTACTATCATGAATCATGAACGTTTTAATGTGTGGCAAGTGGGATGCTTGCTACCTACTAAAAAGACAGGGATCTCGATCTGACCTGGCTTCAAAGAAGTCAAGGCAACTCTTTCAGTGAACTTTTAGCATTACTTCTCGTGCCTACACTTGCTCTATGCCATGCACTTGTCATTATTTTTCCCCCTCTTGTTTCTAAGAAAGGATATGTCAGTGCAATAATTGAGTAACTTTCAACATCTTCATAATGTAGCATATTTATTAGGTTGCTTAGGACTTTTTCAGCTGCAAGAGGAAAAAATCAGCCCAAATTTACATTGAAAACAAGCATCGCTGAAAAGTCTGAGGGGCATCCTGGTTTCGGGCATGTGGTTAGATTTGGGATTCACAGGATCTCAACAGAACTTTCTTTCTCTCCAACTCTTGTTGCTAAGATCCAAGTGACCTTTCTCCTGACCCTGGGCTTCCACAGACTGAGCATGTGATGTTCCATGCTTCCTCCCAGTCTTTTCTAGGGTCTCTCCCAATGGTGGTAAGTTGGCTGCAGCAAAACCTCATGGATTAAAGTCTAGCCAGAAACAGAAAGCTCCCATTCTACTCATTCCTATGGCATTGATGAGGTCTGATTGAATTAGTTCCGGAACCTATTCAGTGGCCTGGGGAAAGTGGTGTGCTCAATCCGGGTAGACCGCAAGCAGCAGAAAATAGACTCCAAACAAAAATACATTCTTTTGACGAAGAACAGGAGGCCCACTGTATATATTGTACCTATTTTGAGCTGAATTGTGCCCTCTGCCCCCAAATTCATATGTTGAAGCCCTAACCCCCAGTACCTCAGAATCTGACTGTGTTTGAGATATGAATTAAGTTAAAATAAGTGGGCTCCCCATCCAAGCTGGCTGGGGTCCTTATAAGAGGAGGAAATTTGGATACACCAAGGGAGAAATAAATAACCAAGTGTGTTTATGCTAGCTACTTCTATTTTGGGCATCTTTTCAAGAACTTCAATAATATCCCCAAGAGTGCAGGAGCCATCTCTTTAAGCATCTTGCTCTTCAAGCCTTTGTCATCCTCTTTAATTTTGCCCTCACGGATAATATCACCTTGAATTCTCCAAGGCCTGTACAATTAACACAGAAAGGGGCTGGCTCTCAAAGTTGCTAAACAAAGGGTTGAAAGTCAGCTTTTCCAATTCTTTGTGTTTGGTTTCTGTTCACTCGAACATAGATCATGCGAATGTACCAAGCAGTGCAATCTTCGGGTGAGAGTTTGAAAGCCAGGCACCACAATCAGACTTTTCTGCTCCTTCTGTCTTTGATTTGTGAAGGATCATTTTTGTTGTGCTGCTTGTTATTTTTCAGCAGTATGAAGAAAATGTTTTCAGCTGACACAATAAAAAATACACCATTTAAAAAATAAATAATGCATAGAGTTTTCAATACTTCTTTCAAGACACATAAAAATATCCCCTTTCAATTATTTTAGCAGATCTTTTAGCTGCTGAATACCCGCTTCCAGGAACGTGTCTATCCTCCCCCTGTCCCAGAAATTTGTCTGGTATGTGAAATCCATTTGAGGTGTATGTGAGCACAGCTCTTGCATTCTATTAAACGTAGGTTATCATTATAGCATGTGTCAGTCACCAGAAAAATAAACACCAAGACTCGCTATATGTGTACGCGGCTTAATAAATTCTAGACAACAGATGTAGCTGTCAGTTCCCCCAGTTCAGTAAAGAGGTTCAGGTGGCTCTGTTCATCTGGTATCTTGAATCTTGGCATGAAGCCACTGCCTTTGCTGATCTTTCTTTGGAACCTTCCTTTGACCCAAAGGACTGTGGCAAGCTAAGTGTCTAATGAGACGGCCTTGCACACAGCTGGCCATTTGGAGTTCCTGAGCCCTGAACAGTTGAAAGGCCACTTGGAGTACTTCTCAGCATTTTGCATGGAGAGATTGTCAAGTTACATGTTCTTCTCTGCTTTTGGTGTCTTACATGCTCAGTCTGTGCGAAAGGCCACTTGGAGTACTTCTCAGCATTTTGCATGGCGAGATTGTCAACTTACATGTTCTTCTCTTTTGGTGTCTTACATGCTCAGTCTGAGGAAGCACAGGGTCAGGAGAAAGGTCACTTGGATCTTAGCTCTGCCTTAGGAAGAGCCAGAGCTGACCTATCGGAAAGACAAGAGAACACAGCCATGCTTTGTAGTTTTACAGGCTGACCAGGAGGAACCGAGGCTACCTATTTTTGGTGTTAACAAAAAAGTTAAGGGATTAAAAAGGGAAAATGTTCTAAATTACGTATGCTATGGGATAAATGCAGTTTTGTTCCTTCTCTATAGAAAAATCCCTGTTCTTTGAGGATGGGTATTAGTGGTTTATACTGCTCATGGGTGTCACAGAGAGGAGTCTGTGGTGTGCGGAGAATCTGTTACACCCACATAGTCTTTGCTTTTCATTTTATGTCTCTCTCTGTCACGCTGAACCTTCTGAGAACAAGAATCTGATGGGACTAGTCACTAACCCCCCAACACAAAACTGCCTAGGGACACAAAGCAGGGTTCCCGGGACCCTGCCAGCCACACTTTGAGCTATGGGACCGTGACACCACGCTATCGCACTCTGCATTGGAGGTTGTCATCTGATCTAAAAGTAAATATCTGTAAGGTGGACATAGATCGAACACCCAAATCATTATGGTCAAAGCTAGGTTTGTATCAAGAGTGAAAAGGGCTCTATTACTACTATGAACTGGGACAAGCCTGGGCAAGCTGGGCAAAGGCACATGATGCCACAGCACACAGCATACAGACGCTCTTCTCAACACCCACCCCACATATCATTTCAGTTAATGAAATATGTACTAATAACACTTCCCTTACATACAGGGAAACTGGGGCACATTGCGGTTATATAACCACCTAAATTCACATCAACCTGCAAGTGGCCAAGTCAGGAGAGGGGCCAGTAGCTTAAGGCAGGGCCTGGCTGGGCACCTGGGGCTGGGAAGGCTGTTTTGTGTTGGAGTTAGTGACCAGTCCCATCAGATTCTTGTTCTCAGAAGGTTCGGCATGACAGAGAGGCATGTAAAATAAACGGGGTTCAGAGGGTAAAAAAAAAATTGGGGGTGCTCAGCATGAAGGCACTTCCCATGAGCTTGAGAGAAGAGTGGATTGTCAGCTGTGGATGCCATTGGAAGATGAGCCCACGGACCCCGGGGAGGGAGCTCTGTGGCCACGGGAGCATCCTAGGGTATCTGAGTGACAGCCGTGCTGGTGTCCCTGAACTTGGCTGACCTGCTGCAAGTGCCTTCCTGCCTTTGTTCCCTCAGGGCCTGTGCTCCACCTGAGGCAGCCTGAGGCTCACCACCTGGAGCGCTTCCTGGGGAATCTGACCCTGGCCCTTGAATCCAGAGGGTGGGGAGACCAGGGGAGTCCAGTCCAGGTTGGAAGGCGGCTGTTGAAGAAGCAAGGAACTTACGTTTGAGGCTTGTCTTGGGCTCCGCACAAGAGTAGGTCTCTGCAAATGCCTCCACAATCTTAGAGGTTTATACAGAGGCCTTAGTGAGGTTCAGTCACGTGTAGAGTCCCCATGGTCCCAACCACGCAGGCTGTGTTCATAGAAATGGTTCCCCCTGCAGAACAAACAGGAGCAGAACAAACATTCCATGGGTGAGGGCAGTCAGAAGGAGCCCTAACTGTCAGGGACTCAAAGAAGGTCATGGCCTCTCCATGACCCCGTCCAACACCTGAGTGGGTGGCTTCCCCCTGGGACTCAGAGGTCCCTGCTGCATGCAGGGGCAGGAAGTGAGCATGTGCGTTCACCCGCCTCTGCTGGCCTTGTCCTCCCACAGAAAGTGCGCAGGACACCACAACCCTTTCCCTGGACAGTGGCCAGCCAGTGTTCAAGCTGAGGGCCCTCCCCTAGACCCTATTTGTCTTTGCCTATGCCAGGCGTTATATGCTAATGGTTTGCTGGAAAACGGAGACTGTGAAAACTGGCTGTATTTCATTATTATAACTCACATAAGATACTTTGAAAGCTCCAATGAGAGCAAGTATCCTGGTATGTTTTGAACTCGTCCCCATTGGAGAACACTAGGATATTTGCTTCTGCTGTCGAATTAATGCCTGTTCCAAACAGACGTGACTTCGTTCACATGCTGCCTCCAGCACTTCCCCGCTGTTTGGGCAAGTAGCTTGCGATCTTTGTGATGCACTTTGTGAAATGGGTGCAAGAGTAACACCTGATTCGTGCAGCTATGTAAGAGGTGAATGGACTGGAGCAGGTAACGCACTCTGAACAGCATGGCACATAGAAAGCACACAGTCAGCGTCAGTTCTTATGTGTTAATGTTGCTGCCGCTGTACAGAGCTCAGAATTAAGCTCCCCCTGTCATCTCCTTTGTCTACATGAACTTCTTATGAATGCACCATTAATTAGGGAAGTTTGAAGCTCTGGACCACACATATATTATTGACTACTTACTATGCAAGGATAGACAATAACAAAGAAATGTACCCCATCATATCGGGATGCTGCATATCATTTTGGGGGTGTTTCCTATTTCTTATCTGATTTTAACATACATGTACTATATTCTGTAACTTTCTCTATTTTTGAATTTTAATGGATATATAGAATATTCTATATAATAAAAGCATAATATGCAAATAGACCGAATGGCGGACCATCCGGATGACCATTCGGACCACGCTATGACACCCACTGGTGCCAGGCCAGCCAAGGCAGTTGCAATGCGATTGGTTGGGGGCCAGGCCATCGCCCCATGATCACCCCACAGAGGGAGGCCCAGGCCATTGACCGGCAGGCTGTGGCAGGGGGGGGGGGCCTCCCTCTGTAAGGGAAGCCTGAGTCCCAGGTGCCAGAGGGAAGCCGGTTCCAGCAGCTGGGGAAGGAAGGCCTACTCTTGCATGAATTTTGTGCATCTGGCCTCTAGTATGTTATATATTTTATATGTAAAATATCTTTCATAACTTTACTTTATAAATGCACACATATCCATACTAATAAAATGGTAATATACTAATTAGACCGGATAGACTGAACATCTTCTGGACGTCCTTCCATACAAAGCCACTGTGGTGGGGGCTGAGGCAGATCCTGTTAGGGGTGATCAGGCCGGCAGGGGAGAGCAGTTAAGGATGATCAGGCCAGCAGGGGAGAGCAGTTAGGGGTGATCAGGCAGGCAGGCAGGTGAGTGGTTAGGAGCATTGGTCCCGGATTGCAAGAGGGTGCAGGCCAGGCTGAGGGAACCCTCCCCCCACCCGCCCCATGCATGAATTGCATGCAACGGGCCTCTAGTCTACACTAATAAAAGAGAAACATGGTAATTAGCGTACGACCGCTACCCTTTTCATTGGCTAATCAGTGAGTATATGCAAATTAACGGTCAGCCAAGATGGCGGCCGGCAGCCAGGCACTGAAGCAAACAGGGAGGCTTGCTTGCTGCAGACTCCAACATTCC
>NW_005355862.1:245898-246642 GCF_000412655.1 Myotis brandtii | reverse complement strand
CAAAAATTTTTGTGCACAAAGCCTCTAGTATATTTATAAATGAACATCTATAATATATTTATAGTTTTATAATATATGCATTTATAAATATATTTAGATGCATGCATTTTGTGTATATTATATAAAATATTATTTTTATCTTTATATCATAAAATATCTCAAACTAGAGAAAGGTACAGACAATAGTATAATCAGCACCTATGTATCTATTACCTGGAGATAGTATATATCAACTTTTAAAATCTTACTTAACTTTTTAAAGAAATAAAACACTACAGACACATCCATTCTCTGTTCCATTTCCTTTCCTTCTCCCCACCTCCCATTAATCCTATTCTGAAGCTGCTGTGTACCTTACATATCTATTATTTTAATATTTTAGCACAAATGGATCTTTCACAGGCCAACATTTAAAATACAATATAGTGTTTTTTGTTGTTAAAAAATCAATGTAAATAATATTTTCTAAATGTATTTTTGCAACTTTCTGTATTCATTCAACTTCTGTTTTGAGATTTATTCATGCTGATAAGTGATCCCTATTTCATTACTTTAATTGCTGCTCAGTAATACTGTTGTAAGAATATATCACAGTGAATTTCTCCATCCCTCCATTGATGTATATAAAAGTTGTTTACAGCCTTTCACTCTGACAAGAAATGGTGCAGTGTATATGGCTGTGCCCTAGTGCAAATTTGCAAGAACTTCTCCAGGGTATGCATGCGAGAGTGCAATCTCCAGGCT
>NW_005355862.1:178953-242896 GCF_000412655.1 Myotis brandtii | reverse complement strand
ATCAGTTTATGTTGTTCATTATATTCCACAAATAAATGAGATCATGTGATATTTATCTTTCTCTGACTGGCTTATTTCGCTTAGCATAATGCCCTCCATGTCCATCCATGCTGTTGTGAATGGTAACAGTTCCTTCTTCTTCTTCTTTTTTTTTTTTTTGCAGCCGCCTAGTACTCTATTGTATAGATGTACTACAGTTTTTTAATCCACTCATCTGCTGATGGGAACTTAGGCTGTTTCCAAATAGCTATTGTAACAAATCAAAATGATAATGAGGTATCATCTCACACTTGTCAGAATGGCTGTCTTCAACAAATCTACAAATAACAAGTGCTGGCGAGGATGTGGAGAAAAGGAACCCTCATGCACTGCTGGTGGGAATGCAGACTGATGCAGCCACTGTGGAAAACAGTATGGAGTTTCCTCAAAAGATTAAAAATGGAACTCCCATTTGACCCAGTACTCTCTAACAAGTAGCATTTTAGTATATATCCAACTCTGTGGTTTAATAATTTGAATCTGTTTCACTTTGAGTTTATATGTAAAATAATTAACTGATGTGTAGCAATCATATTTCTACTATAAATACTACTTCATTGTTTTTTTTGCATATTGAGGCATTGACCAAATCGTTAAGCAAGCACAGACACAAAGCTCTTACTCAGTATCAAGTTTTCCTAATTAATTCAAGGATGGAAATAATCCCCAGGCCCAGGCACCATTAGGAGAAGCCACGGACTGCCAAAGAAGCCCCCGAGGCAGGTCCCTCCCCGCTGCATTTGGGCATGCTCCAGAGAACTTTAACATACAGGGGCCTAAGAATGATATGCAGGTACCCTACTCAAACAGACATCACTGTTTTACACTCTGATCCTTCCAGAACTTGTGTAGCATTTTCCAGGGAGCCATGTCCCATCGATCCATGGGGTCCAGATGACTTTCCCACTAACAACCCAGACAGACCAGGCACATTGTACTGAAAGCATTCCATAGGGAAGCATTCTCCTACCGGAAATGCCATGTGTGAGTTTGCCAGCTGGTCTGTTGTTGGCATATTTTCAAGGAGATTTGACTGGATCGCTTTCCTTTCTGTTGCGATTCATCCACGATAAAGGGGAGGAAAGATTGCGGGCGTGCTATGTGGCAAACACTTTCTGTCCCAGGCACCATTCACTGCGCTTAAAAGTAACCGTGAAACATTCCGGGACTGCGGCCAAAGCCATTTTAAAAATCTTGCCCTATTAAGTTCAGTAGCAGCAACTATAAAACTAATAGTGATTGTCTTTCATTTTCTTCATGTCTGAGATTAAAGTTCTGTTCCTCTTTCCACTTCCAGGCAAGATTTAGTCCCACTTCCCAGCTCCCATTCTTCATGGAGCTTGTCACCAACCCTAAATTCCGACCTGCAGTGAATCTTCTCAGTGACACCTTGGACTCACTCTGTTTAATGAGATGAGACACCAAACCTACTAATACTTCTTAAAGACGTGCCTTAGCAAGGGTCACAGCGTCGTTTGTTCTTGGGTGTAGCTCTGCCTTATTTCCTTATTTGCTTATTTCTATGCATAAACATAAACTGCTTGTGAATGGAAATAGAACTTAGCTGTTTTCTATTTATGCCCAAATGGAAAGGGAAGTGAGGAATGAGATACATTAAGAAATTGGGTCATTTGTTTTTCAGAAATGGAATTATCCCACTGGCGCTCTGCCGTGCCTATGTTGGTCCATTTCTTCCTCTGTAATTTCCCACCTTTCAGAAGGCACCTGTGATTACACAGTTGCAGGCAGATGAATGCTGAATGGTGGGCACTACAAGGAGGTGCTGTCAATATTTCTGTAGCATAAACAGTGCAGCTTCACATGGAGAAAGCATAGGCTCCTGCGCCAAGCCCAAGAGATGAGTTTTGTTTTGCAACAATATGGGTAGAAAGAGCAGATAGTTAATTCGAAGAGATCAAGCAAATGTGCTTTCAGATGGGTCTCTGGAGTGATGATCACTGGTTTGTTATAGAAAATATCCTCTCACGTACCGAACGTTTCATGTTAATTAGGGAATATACGGGAGATCAAAGCCGCAACTGTCATTGTAGGACTGCCCCACGACCTCACACCTGCTTTTTAGAATAACAACAGACTATACAGCATTCGCCAGGGACTCCTCACATGGGGACGTGCAGGGAGCTGCTCTGTAACAAAGTTCAGCATTGGCAGGTTTAGCCTCTGGAATGGTGTGTTTTTCTGCTCTGGGGCTTCCTGCCCTGAGGTACGTTTTGTGGTCCCAGGGGCAGCCGGAACGGAGTCGGTGTTGGTCCCCACAGCTAAGTGCTTGGGGTTCCTCTCTCAGGTCTCCCCCTGCACCTCCTGCGGCCAGTGTGCTCGCCTCATCAGGCAGCATGCGCTTAGGTGACTGGCTGGTGCCCAGCAGCTCTTTCATTCTCAGAAGGAGACGCAGGAAGCCTGTGTGCTTCCACCTCTGCCCTCTAGGAATTCTTGACCGTTAGAGACCCAAATTCTCGTAATCTAGGATTTGAGGGGGTGGGAAATAGGATTTGCATAACAAATGAGCTAAAAAAGAAAACCTTTGGTCTTAAAGGTTTAGATTGAGGAAATCCATTATTGTAACTCTTAGGTAAACCACTTACTGTACAGCAGGCTGCGAGTTTGACATGCTTGCTGAACAGGTAAGTGGATGCAATGGATTAACAGCAGAAAGGGGACACTTTTTAGCACCTGAACCTAACAAGCTACGAGGAAAAGTGGGGCTGGGAGGCTCCTGACAGGGCGGTTGGTGATGCTGACTCACATTAGGAGCCTTACTCTGTGCTTGTGGCTTCTCCAGGCACTTTCAAAGCATCATCTCATTTCTTATTTATTTATTTAAATTTCTTTATTGATTAAGATATTACATATGTGTCCTTATCTCCCCATTGCCCTTCCCACCCCCCCCCCCCCCCCCCCCCCCCCCATGCCCTCACCCCCCTGGTGTCTGTGTCCATTGGTTATGCTTATATGCATGCATACAAGTCCTTTGGTTGATCTCTCGCCCTTACCCCCACCCTCGCCTGCCTTCCCTCTGAGGTTTGATGGTCTGATCAATGCTTCTCTGTTTCTGGATCTGTTTTTGTTCATCAGTTTATGTTGTTCATTATATTCCACAAGTGAGTGAGATCATGTGAACTTTATCTTTCTCTGACTGGCTTATGACGACAGCCTTCTCAAAGGGGCGCCATAGTTGTGCTCATCTTGCAGCCGTGACACCCAGGCCCAGAGTAGTTCAGCAACTTGCTGAGGTTGCACCGCCACGAAGGAGCAGCATTGCCCATGTCTCGCCCGTCCAGTCCAGAGAACTCCGTTCTGACCCGCAAATCAGTCCTGGTTACTTTACATTTTATTGACATGGAGGCCAATAGTCAAGGATCTGAGTCATTTACTGACTGAAAGAGCAACATTTGGCTCTGACAGAAGTTTATATATATTTTTATAGAAAACATGTCTCTCCTGAGACATTCCCTGGTCACCTTAAGATTTTTGATTCCTGATTTCAGATTTTTGACTAACCAGATCTTGGCCCTCTGAGTGTTATGACTTGAACATGGTCTGCTGGCCTCAGTGTTGCATTCTGGTCCCAGTCGGTGACTCTGCAGCCAGAAGCCTCAGCCCCAGTGGACCATCGCAAGCAAAACTCAAGCATCTGCTCAGGTTATGAAATAAGGGTCCACAGGACGTGTGGCCAGTCTAGGCAGCAAAGCCAGTGGCAGGGTGTCTGATCTTTGTGTGTCATCTTTGGTGACTGAACTGATGGGATGTTAGCCTTTTGTTCTGGACGACGGGTCCCAACGGAGCAATTGGCTTTGTTGCAATTCTTATCATTTTGATTCTAGTGTCCAGTAATTTTTGGTTCCAAGTAACAGAAACTTGGTGAAACTTGATTAAGTTTTAGTATAAATTGTGTGTGTGTGACGGGCTGGGGCCCAGCAGGGTTGGGAAGAACGGTTTGTCTTAAAAACTCAGGTCAGGACATAGAGGTTTGAGGAACTGAAACTGGAAACTATTCATTTAAAAACTAAAGTTATTCTTTTTTATTTCTTGAGAGTCTAATGGGACCTCGTTTCTGCTGGCCTCTGCAGAGGTAATTTGTTGTCTGTGTAGCTGGGCCTCTTCTCTTTCTCCAGGCACTTGGCAGAAAATGGCTGCTCCAACCCACATCCCGTTTCAAGTTTTGAGCCCAGGCGAGTCTCTTACACCCAATTCCCAAATCTCTGGAGGAGGGAATCTGATGGCTCCAACTTGGATCTCTGGTGATCCTGGGTAGTGAGGTCGGTGGGCTCCTGCTCCGTCTCAGGGCCTGTTGGAAATAAGCTTAGCCTGGGGGCGGAGGGTGGAGAGGTTCTCCACACCCACGGGGGAAGGTCCACCACACGCAGGGGGTGGGGAGGCCAGGAGGGAAGGTCCTCCACACCCACAGGGGGAAGGTCCACCACACTCGGGGGGCCAGGAGGGAAGGTCCTTCACACCCAGGGAGCAAGGAGGGGGGTGGTCAGTGCAGGAGCCATGGCAGCCTCTGGTTCACCTGCCCAGACAGTCCCGTGCACGAGTGTGGTTTTAGGTCATCCCAAGACTCACCTTCCACACGAGTCATTATCGTTTGATGAATAATGCTGTTTAGAATTTCCCTTTGTACTAGAATTGGGGGGGGGGGGGTTAATGTGTGGAATGTAAGTATTATAATCTCGGGCATGGATCTTGCAATTCCAAGTGCTTGATTTGCATCCCAACACCAAAGCTCACTAGCTTAGCCTCTCTGTGCCTCTCTGTCCTAGCCCACAGAGCAAGGTCAATGTCAGTAACTACCTTGTGGAAGCGTTGTGAGGCGTAATTGTGTGAACACATAGATGCTTTCCAAGCAGTTCTTGTCATGTAGGGTTCTCAGTAGAGGTGTTTGGCAAGGGGTTTTGTAAATTATGAGATTTTGTAATTATGAGATTAAATGTGCTTAGGGATTTTTGCATATTAATTGATTGAAATATAAATCAGGGAATTAAAGAGAAATGAGCAACACTGAGAGGATAGTAAACAAGATGAGAAAGAGGAGCCTGCAGAATAATCCCGGTCTTGTGATGATGAGAGAAGGGGGTCAGCTGAGTGGAACAAGGTCCAGTGAAGCTCACACTGTGCAGCCTACTCCCCGTTTGCCCAGGATATGGGGTGCCCTTCCCCTCTCCATTCATGTCAATGTGATCATGAGCAATGCCACATGCACATTAAGTACATTGTAATTTGGTAGAGCAATGGGTATTCTGGCTAACACCATGTGGGAGGAAGGTTGGGAGAATTTTGGAAGAAGTTTGGGTGGAGGACACAGGCTGTAATCAAGAGAAAATGGGTTTAGTTGCAGATACAAGGGTTTGTTCCGACTTGGCTCAATCTGTTCCCACAGGGGCTTTGCCATGTGGGGGAAACCCTGGTATGGAAGATAGTGCATCTCCATGGCTCAGGGCTTTTTAAGTTGCCCTGAGTCCCTTTCACTGTGGCCAATTCTACCTTAGTTTATTATCTTCCCAGCACTTGGCTGCTCCCAAGGAGGGTCAAGCCTTGTAAGGAGCATAGAAAATCCAATTAAATTAATTAGTGGAAAACAGTGGGTTATTTTAAGTAAAAAATGTAGGCCCAACATGTTGAGCATTTAAATGCAGAGAGGTGGCCGACATTTTGGATCTGTCTAGCAGTTTTATTGACAAGATGTGATACTGTCTGTTGAGTCTGGTACAGGGCAGGTGTTTCTAAGGTGGGTCCTCGCATTCTCCCTTTCAAGAGCTCTCGGCCCAGTTATGCCATGAGTGATTTTGAGAGCAAAGTGAAGTACTGTATTTGAAATATGAGCATCTCTGTTCTGAATCTGAGTGGCCCATATCTCCCTGTTCTGACTTCTCTTGTTTGTTCAGAGAATTATTGAGAACTGATTTCTGATCTTTGCTAGACACAAATGATGTACTTAATCCTCAGTGTTATTCTTTTAACATTGTAGGTTGGCTTCATGCTACTGAAACACTCAGTATGTTCAAATGACTCACTGGAAAACAACTTTGAGTAAGTTTTTTTTAAATAAATACTAAAAAAGTTTTAAACTTAGCAGAAATAAACTTCGGATTATTTCTAAATCGAATAATGGGCAAAATTGCCAACAGATGTCCTCCTTCTTAGTAGAATTTAATTCAGATATCAAGTTTTATTTTTTTTAATCTGATAAAAGCAAACACCTGAGCACCTAAAAATGTACTTTTGTTTTCATTTGGCTTTAATGATTTTGAGACGATAAGCTCTGATAACAGAATATGTATACTTTTGTGCTTGGTAAAGCTTTGCTTAAAAGGCAGCTAAAGAATTGTTTATTTTTTAATGAATCAATATCATTATACGATTGCTATATGGCTAAAATTTGTAGTGGTGTTTACTGAAAGTCAGTCTTTCTGAAAGAGAAGAAACTGTGTCCAAAAGTTTTGAGAATACTAGTGCAGTGTTCACGTTAATCTTTCAGAAAACAGTCATGTGTCATCTTCATCCTAGTATCCCTAATACCTAGCATACTGCCCTGCACATAGTAGGTCCTCAATGAATCTGTATGATGTTTAGTTGAATGGAATTGGGACTTAGGTCTACCAGTATATTGGAACTTGCAACATTAAATTTAGACATGCAGATACAATGACAAATTAGGGCAGCTCTACTTTCGTTAAGAAAAATGGTACTATAGAAATGTTTGTTTTGTTATGGCTTTGGAGACTTATTCTATAGGGTTATTGATGAACACTGAACTTTAGAACATCCTTTAGGTTTTCTCACTGTTTCCACTGGGCATGATTTGCGAGAGAATGTTCCTACATTGGGAATGCAAAAAAGAAATATTACCTCATGTGAAAATGGGTCCAAACCTGAGACCAAACATCTCCTCTTTTTGCTACCTTAATGAGCCAAACATTACTCGAGGGCCTACTGTGTGCTAGACACTTCACTCATTTATAATGCTAAGTACTTCTTGTGCATCATCTCACCTACTCATCCCTAAAACCTCCTTCAGTCTTCTCTCTGTGGCACCGGCTCTCACACCCATGCCCATAGTGTAGACCTTCTGGTGTGTCCCAGCAGTCCCTGTGCCAAGCCATCTCCATCCCCACACCCAAATGCAGAAAGTCTTGCTGCCCAATGGCCCACAGCAGGCCAGATGTGGCGGAGGTCAGCAGTCCCAGAGAGTAGCCCTTGAACAGTGACTCTCTGGAGCTGGTTTACAAATACCCCAGCTCCCCTGCCCCTTTCGTGGGGGTAATTCTGATGCGTTTGTTTTGCACACTTCTGGTGGGGGCCTCAGCTCGCATTTCCCACAGTGGGAGCGGGTTTAAGAGCACACCCTCTCCTCCCCGTCCTTCCCTCAGCGCATTTCCCCGTCCCCACTGGTGCTCCCCATGTTTCCCTTCAAACTGCACTCAACGCTGAGTCTCACGGTCTGCTGCTGGGAGAGCAGAGAGGGAGATGCTGTTATTATCCCAGTTTTGCTCTTGAGGACCTTGAAGCTCAGAGGATTTCACAAGTTGCACGTGGTCACTAGCCAGAGAGAGGTGGGATGGGAACCAAATCCATATTTGTCGGACCCCAGAGGCAACGTTATGAATCAGTGGGAAATCAATGGGATTCTGCAGTGTCCATATACTAGTAATTCAGATGCATTGTGTGTGGAGAGAGACAGCTGGTCCTCTGAATGAGTGTCATTAATGTGCTATGTTAGATGTATTTTTGTCTTTGGCATACCTGGACTAGTAGGAAATAGATTTCTAATAGATTTTCAAGCACAATATTTTGTTCTTCTTTCATTTAGAATTCCTTTCTTAGTTCCCACAAGTACTCACCTAAGAAGTACTTGTTTCTGAACTTACATGTCCATTTTTTTTTGTTTGTTTTTGCAGGGTGTAGGTCATGAATTAGTTTCTCTGTGGGCAACATTTCACTGAGGGCTGGAGGGGAAATAGTGGTGTCTGTGTATGTGCATGTGTGTGTGCCTACAGGTGAGAGAGAGGTATACACACACAGACATCCAGCACACACACATGCCTGCATATACATACTAGTGCACCTGTATACATGTGCATGTATATGATTTCTTTGAGACAACAACTAGGAAAGTTAGAACTTTTAACTTGGATGGATTTGGGAACCTGGGCTTTGAATTGTTGATCTTGATGTGGTTTCATGATATTGAGAGGTATTTTCAGACAATTAGGATGCATGCCCTTTTCCCAGGAAAATTACTGGCTATGCTATGAATCCCCAGTTTATTTATCATTTTGGGAAACTAATGACATGAAATGAAAGATAGGATACCAAACAAAAACTTGTTGCAAGTGCAGTGTGAGCTAGAGAAAATAAATGCTAATGAAGAATTAGAAGTTAATGAGGGATTGTCATTGGAAGACGAATGTAGTGATTTTCAAGAGCTTTAATTAAAGTTTATAATGAGAAACTTATAAACATTGTGACGTACTATACCCACACACCTGTGTGGATGTGCATGCATGTATATACACACATGCATATTCCACATGAAACACTAGTATATGGAATAACATCCACCTTGCTACATACTTTCAGTTATGTTTTCTTTATATTTTATTTCACAATATGCTATTGTTACTACTTACGTTTGAACATTAATACAATTAGCCAAAAATTAAAAACAAATGACAGTATATACAGATGTCCATGATTTATTCAAATTTACCCACATCTCATTGCCATTATGAAGAAGTGCTAGAGAGCTATTGGAATCTATAGGTCACAACTATGGGGACATCTGCAAATGCGCAGTTATAAGGGCAAGCTGTTTCCTGCTCTAGACATTCCCGCTCACTTCACTGTTATTTGAAGACATTTGTTGATTACTTACTATATGTCAGTACCGTTAACTTGTAAAAAACCCCAAAAAACACACACCACATATTCCCTGAACTCGTAGCTTAAAGATTAGTGGGAAAGCAAACATTTAAAGGAAATTTATACATTCACTATATAGTGAAAGGTTATGAGAAATGTTGTAAAGGATAGATCAAGCATTAAATTAACATTTAAAGAAGCAGTCCTAATTATTTTAGTAATGAATGTAAGCAGAAACTTGTGAGACGAGTTGGAATTACTCAGGTTAAAAGTGATTGAAGAGAGCTGAACAGATGAAACAAAGGACACAGGCCCGCGTCTGTTAGAAAATGAGAAAACCAGAGAGCAAGGCACTAGACAGACAGGCAGGAAGAGAGCAGGTGGACAGGAATCGGGACACGTGTGTTCTGCGAGAGCAGGCTAAGGATTTTAAAATCTTATCCTGAACATTGCAGCAAAGACTTGGAGGTGTCTCAATAGGCGCATGCCAGGCTTTTGCTTTTATGAAGATTTCTCTGCTGCTGGATGAAAACTGGCCTGCAGGGAGTGAGAACAGAGGAAGCCACTGAGCTGATGGTCCCAAGGCCACTGAGGCGTGGCCAGTCCCGGGCTCTGCAGCCTCCCTGTGCGCAGACATTCTATGGTCCCCTCAGACAGCTGGCTTCTTCCTTATGTCTTGCTGATCATGTGACCAGAGGAAACCAATTTCAGATCCTATTCTAAGACCTCAGGTGATTGGCGGGTGTTGTGACTTCTTCCAATTTCCTTTTCACCAAATATCAGGACCGTGGGCACTCTAGCTGTGGGCAGTGGAGACGGGGAGGAAGCGTGCTTCTCAGGGCACGGGGCAAGTTCGGCAGGGCCAGCTCTGCTGGACCAGGGGACAGGCTTCCAAGACCTAGTACCAACATGCCTCCATCCCTGCCAATTAGAAAAGTCCTCCACCAGTTACACAGATGTGTGAATAAACACTTCCCACTCTCCCTTGATTTTTATACAAAATGGAAAATGACTAGAAATAAATGGATGTCAGCTTTTTATTTCAAAATCCCTTACTTCCAGAGTGGTTTCAGATCCAAAAACGATTACAGCCAATCTCCTCTCCTCCTCTTCCATCGATAACATTGAGAATTGATTCTCCCACTGTAAATATTTTAAAAGGACAAAAGCAAAAACTATTCTTGGACTTATTAATCAGAATTCGTCTGCTTATACGTAAACAGAATCCCTCCTTAACCCAGCCCAGGAAGAAAAATAGAAAAATGAAAGGAAAATTAACTATCTTATAACTTAGTTGCAGGGGAAGGCACAGCTTCAGCTGAATCTAGGGCTTGAGTAGCATCACAGGAATTTTTCTCTTCTTTATTGTGCTCTGTGCATGTGTGTGCATGTGTGCATGTGTGCACTTGCATGTGTGCATATGCATGTGTGAGCCTGCATGTGTGTGTATGTATATAGTGTGCTGGCTACTTCTTTCTCGGCTGTCTCTAGCCATGTGGTGGCAGGATGGCCTCCAGCTGCTCCAGGATCACATTCTACCATCCTATCAAGCAGCTACTTTTCCAAATTCCAGAAAAGTCCTACAATTGCATTGAATTTGCCTCACTTGGCTCATATGCCCATCTTGGAGCCCGTTAGTATGGCTAATGGAATGGACAGTGCTGATTGGCCAGGGTTGGGTCATGTGCCTCATCCTTCTTTACCCTCTTGGCAGCCGGGGTTGGACCAAACCATGAGGACTCAGAGAGGCAGAGCAGCGACCCCTCCAAGGGCAGTGTTGTCAGTAGCAGGAAGCAGGAAGGGCACGGGATATGCAACCAAGAGCTGTTCTCTGCAGTGTGATCTCCGGTGGGCACAGACCTGTCTCTGGTTTAGGATTAACTAGCACCTGGCAAACATACTTCAGCAGTTTTTAAAAATGAATTTAATGCACAAAATTCTTCTTATATAAAAGACAGGTTTTTTTTTTCTTTCCCAATGCATTTTATTTAATTGAAATTTGATTATAGGAGACATTGGAATGGAAATGGCATTGAGTCTTTTAATCAGACAGTCTAACATGAAGGATTTTGTCTGGTGAGCCACAGTCTTGAACAAACAGTGGGAGTGATTAGTGAAAGATCCAAAAGCCTTGAGCCAAGCGCTGTCCTACATGTGTGGTCAGAGCCCTGGACTCGCTGCATGGACCTCCTCAGGCGTTAGACAATCCAGTTGGAAATTCTGATAAAAATCAGTGTCACCACCAAGAAGACGTTGAGTTTGAAATGACCTTTTTTTGAGTAAATAAATTAGAAAAGACAATAAGTTTAAGCAGCAACCTTGAAATGGCCAACACAGAAATCTGTGTGAAGGATAATACAACCTTCAGGCCTCTGACCTTTATTTCATTGTCCTCCAGCCACCAGATCATTTCCAACTTCTGTTTCTTTGCCTTGTGAGGATTTCAAGCCTAAATCGCATCTGACATGTGAGCTTCTGAGCTTCACTTCTCGGGTCTTGGCCCGATGTTTCCGGAGTGGGATGCTCAGTGTTATCATGTTCATGGGTGGGGGATGGGGAAGAGGGTGGCGAAGAACCGAGGCACTGCAGTCAGGGGGACAGGGTTCGAGTCCTGCCTCTGACATTTCTTCTCTGTCTTTGGACAGGAGACTTAGCACTTCTGAATGTTTCCTCTTTGGTAAAGTGGGGAGACCTACACCCAGTTCTGAATGTCTCCTCATTGGTAACATGGGGATATCTGCAGTCTCAACCTCCTGGGGTTGTGCCTGTTGTGTAAGGCAGCTGCTGGTACCAGTGCTTAGTAAAGGGTCTGGCACATAGTAGATACTCAGCCAGTCCTTAGGAAATGAAAGTTGCTATAATTAGAGGACTGTGTGCTCTTCCAATTAAGGGCATCATCAACTTGTCTTCAATTAGAAACACTGGATGGACAAGCCCAACACTGGTTAACCTGTGAGTCATAAACTCATATCAACACAGCAGGATGCCTCCTCTTCTGCTTTTATTTCCCCCGGGAACTGGTGATGGAGTAGGGAAGACAGGAATGGCATGATTTCCCTAATGAGAGGGTAAAGGAGAACAAGAATAGCAAATCAGAGGATTTTCAGCATCATGGAAGGAGACATTTCCCTGGGACATGCAAGTACTTTCTTAACTATCCTTTTCCCATGAATACCTAGGGTGGGAAGGGCAGATGTGAGAATCGAGTGCTCCGTTTATCTATTTCTATGCAGACACAAGTATGGAATGAAGATGAAATGTCGCTTTCATTTCTCCGTGCCAGTGGATTGCAGCCAGGGCCTTATATCACCTACTGTAATTGATGCTTGGCCTTGGGATGCATTAAATAGTTTGAATTGTGCTTTGTTTCAGCAGACACACCTAATTATGGGTTGCCGAGGATTATGCTGAAACAACTGTGAATTTCCTAAGTGTGTCCCAGGTAGCAGTGGGGAAAATTGGCCTAGAAAACTCTGCTGGGCGGGAGGGTAATGGCAGACTGGGATGGGAACACATCGGAAATTATTTGCACATGGGTAATTGAGTCGGTCTTGACTGTAAGCAGCAGTCTTTTCTGCTCTTTTGCTGGAATGCTCAAATAGTCAGTCATCCTACCAAACACAAAGGAGATTAGTAGGATCCCTGGGGAGCAGTCTTCCGCCCAAAAGGACACAATCCTTGCTGGCTGAGGTATGCAGATGGCAGCCGGTGTGCGGACCGCTGTCTCCTGGAAAACTCTAGCACAGCACTCTAGCTAAGACCCTTTGATCAGACAGCTACCGGACCTATTTCCAAATCTTCTCAAATTAAAATACATGTATATGTTCGTGTACATATAAGCATGCATACTGATTAACACTTACATTTGAATCTTTGTACATTTTGAATTCAACTGACATTCTGTTTTCCATTTACACTAGCCAAGATCAGTTTATTGTTTTCCTTATGTTTCTGACACTATGTCAGTGTTCTGATGTAAACTTCCTTCTATGAAATATGTACTTTTAGTGATGTCTGGTCTGAAGTTCCATGATTTGGTCCTAAACTTTTACCTAACTTCATTTTTATGATTGCAATACCATATTGCATGCCTAGTATGTATCAGTACCTGCCCCCTCTGTAGATAGATAGACAGGTGTGCATTTAGGTGTCTCTCTGTCTCTTTTTATCTCTCTCTATGTCTCTATCTCTGTTTTCATCTATCTATATATGTACATATTGACATAGATATTGATATATAAATGTGCATTTAGAAATGTGTCACTCTATATTTCTATGTCTCTTTATAAATATTTCTATATTCATATATGATATAGATTTTATATATACATACTGTAGATGACAGGGACAGGGAGTGGAAGAAGGAGGGGGAAGGGAGTAGGAAAGGGAAAATAAGAGAGAGAAAGAGAGAGAGAGAGAGAGAGAGAGAGAGAGAGATCTTTTCAGAGCAGTTTAGCATGAAGAATTGCTTGGTATTTTATTTTTATTTTAGAGCTGCAACTTGAGTCCCGGCCTCCCTGCCTCTGGGCGGGTTCCCCAAGGTGCACCACTTGCATGTTTGTAACTGGAGCTGCGTCCCTGTGGCACTCAGATACAGCACCAAACAGCACCCAGCGAGGACACATGGGTCCCTTTCCTCTGGCTCCTTCTGCATCGTGTCAGAGAAGCTCTTGGTGGCCCCAGTAGGTGTCGATCCCAGCCTCACTCATTAATCTTTGTTTCTAACGTCGACCACAGACCTCCAGCAACAACAAGGCCTGGAGAAAATTTGACCACATTGCTTTATTTTCATTTACATTTTATGCCTACTGTCTATTTGTGTCAAATGATACTATTTTGTTTTATTTGTTTGTAATATTTTTCACTAAAATGTAAAGAGTTGTTAAAAATGATTCAAATTAACAAAAATTATTATCAGTGAAAGTGAGTTGATATGAAAACTTCATAACAGCAATATGGGCATGACTAAAAATGAGAAAGACAACCTTAGGACATGATTTCACTTTCTGACTTTATTAGAGAGAGAGAGAGAGTGAGAGAGAGAGGGGGAGAGGGGGGGGGAGGGGAGAGAGAACATCGATATGACAGCAACATGTCCATCAGTTGCCTCCCGTATGAGCCTGGATTGGGTTCAAACCCGCCCCCTTTGGTGTTAGGGACGACACACCAACCAACTGAGCCAACCAGCCAGGGTTCACTTACTGACTTTTGATAAATGCTGCTTCTCAGACATATGCTTGCCTTTCTCCATTGGAACAATACTCTCTCTAATTATAATGCCTTAGCTTACTGTTGTTGTTTTTTTCCTTTCTTGCTTCTATGTCATCATAACTAAATTCTAAACAGTCGTAAAGATCAAATTTACAACTGTCCATAAAGTCACCCTTTATTACACCGCTGAATATGTTTCTGTACTGTTCTCCCAGGAAATTCTCGACATTTCCTTGTAGATATGGGTTTCTTTCCCCCTGTGTCATGTCCAGCACATCTTGGGGGCAGGCTCTGTGTCTAGTGCACGTCTCTGATCATCCACCCAGAATAGTGCTTTGTGAGTAGGAAGATAGACATTTGTGGAGTCAGTACATCCACATGTAAACGAAGAAAGGCCATTGAATAGCTACTTGATTCAGCAGTTGTGTCACCATTTGGCCATGACTCAGTGTCACCTCAGGGACATTCACTTTTGCCTTCAGGATAAACCAGGTAAACCAGGTGACCCCTGTTCACCCCAGCATAGTGGGAGTAACCTGGGGCCGGAGACATGAATTAATAACAAACAAAACCTTCAAGTCACCTTTTCCTTTCTCTCTCTTTTTTTTAAATCATTTGGTAGAATGATCTATCATTTATGAAAAGAGAAGAGAAACTAACTCGGCTGCGTTGGGTTTTCGGGGACCAGCTTTTCTCTACCATTCACTAGAGCCTCTTGTGGGAATGAATGCCAGTGGAGCCCTGGTGGGTGTGCGGTTCTCCCCGGGCTCTGAAGGGGATGCGGCTGAGGGCAGAGAAGGAAGGAGGAGCAGCTCAGCTCAGCGTTGCCACTGCTTCCCTGGCGCATTAGCACTGCAGACGCTCAGGGCCCTGCAGCGGGATCCAGGAATCCTTGCTCTAATGAGGCCTGGGGGTGTGGCTGTGCCGGGCTGGAGCTCCTTCCTTCCAGTCCACAGCCTTCTCCTGGGCCTCTCTGCCTTTGTTTCCCCACTCCCAGAATTCCTTCTCCGCCTTCTCTCCCGTCTTCTCCATCAGTGGGATGATTCCCCAAACCCCGTGGGGTGCAGTCACACTCCGGATGTTCATGATCTCCGGTGCCCCGGCCGGGGGTGCTTACATCCTGCTGACCTCAGTCTGCAAACAGAACGATGACCTCTGCTGCTTGTAGGGCAGCCGAGAGCCGAGCACGCTGGACTGTCTTCCTCTCTAAGGCAGTTCAGAGACCTCGGCGACTGAATTTTCCCCTCTAGGTTCTCTCTTTCTCAAAAGTGAGATTGCATGCCAGCGGCCATCTCTCACTTCGCCTCTTCCCCCTAATAATCGGGACCATCGGATCTGCTGTCCTTGATCATCGCTGCAAAACCACTTACAGATGCAGATTCGTTTCTGGAAATGGCTTGTTTTGAGCCGAAGATGCCTGAGAAGTAACGAGTGGGTTTTCAGAAACCTGAGAATATACTTGAATGTGTTATGTTTTGAAAACCTCACACTCCTTTTCATAAAGAATGGATTTAAGTAGCAGTTCAGGCTGATCTCTGAGTTCACTGAGACGTAGTTTGCAGTTACATTTTATTCCTTGGATATTTCAGAATACTCTTCTCTCCCACCTCCGTTTTTATTTCTAGGGTCACCATTGCTCCAAATAACTGATAAACACCAAAGGTGCCTGAATTCAAAATGCAACTCCATTTCTCCAGCAGACATTTGATAAATGTGACAGGAGGGGGATAACCAGAGAAGAGCACTAGAAACAGCAGGAAAGCAGGTTCTGTATTTTGCATGTTGTTGCTTAAAATATGTACCGCATGCTCTATTCACTAACATCTTGTCAGTGATGACATTTACTAGAACACTTCATAGTTATAGCGAGGCCATAACGTTAGTCTGTTACTTATGATTGTTTTCAGGTGCATGAGACTTACACTACTTTGGAGGATGAACCAAGCGAGCATCCATTTTTCTCACACAGGAAGTGGACTGAAGACAAAACCCAAGAGTGAAACAGCAGCTCCGAGATGCTGGTGTGGACCTAGGCTGCATCTATAGTTCTGCTTTGCGTTCCGGCCATGTGGGCCCACCCATGGTGTCAGCACGGCTGCTGACGCTCCTGCCATCACAGGTGCATTCCAGGCCGGGAGAAAGGAAAAGCTTAAAGGCAAGTGCCAGGCAGGTCTATTACCTGTTATGGGAAAATGACAAGGTTTCCATGCAGGAGATTCTCACTTACATTTTATAGATCAGGACTTGGGCACAGGTCCACCCTGGCTGCCAGGAAGTGTGGGGGAAGTGCAGCTTTTATCTGAGTATATTGCTACTTAGAACAAATTCAGTGACAAGATACTTGTCCACAACTGATAGTGTCTTCTTAACATATAAAATCAACATGTTGTTCATTGGGGCAGAAGAAACGCCGACTCGTTTCAGATTAGGTCTCTGATGTATTTTACTTAATAAATAAAATGTCAACAAGTAGAGGAAGGAGGAAGCATGGTAAAAGCATGTTTCTAAGAAATGTTGGCAGTTTCTATCCCAAGTATCACCATTTTAGCATTTATATGAAGTAATGATGTAAGTGTGTGTGTGTGTGTGTGTGTGTGTGTGTGTGTGTGTGTCATGGGGAGAGAACCAAGATAATATGCAGCTCTAGTCTTCAAATAGCATAGATAGTGATTTCCTGGCTCTACTGTGCTGACTGTATAATATTAAGCTAGTCACTTAGCCACATTTTGCCTTGGTTTCCCCATCTATAAAATGGGGATTATCTCCTTGACCTAACTTCAGTCAGTCTTCCCTAAGCCCTCTGCCCATTTAGACCCAACCTTGAGCTTCTGTCTCCATACTTGTAGAGTCCAGTTTTGGTAAAAATCCTGCTAAGTCAGTTTAGCCCAAATCTCCCTATCCTGAAATGTGGTCTCCCTGGATATTTGACCAAGTTCTCATCCCCCAGGGAATACCGTCATATCTTTTCACCCTGGCCTGCCCTTGCTAGATAGGTTACTTACTAGTAGCATGAAAACCTTTTAGTAATTTTCACCAACCCCCTTCCCCACTCTGGTTCTTGGCTATAAATTCTCATTTTGTTGTTGTTGTTGTTGTTGTTGTTGTATTCAAAATTGAGCCCAATCTCTCTTTCCTACCGCAAAACATTCCCTGAGTAGTCCCCCGTTCTCCAGTAGTAGACTACAGTCTGCCTTACCATTCTACAAGGATAATGTCTCTACCACTGTCCCATGGGATGAGGTGACGAACAAGTTAATATTTGCAAAGCACTTAGTACAGTGTCTTCTACATAAGTGGCTGTTAAGTAAGTAAAACCATCTGTATGTGGAAGGAGTTCATCAGCTTATGTCTTTGTCAGACATCAGCTTCAATCTAGGTCAGATTTAGTGTGTCTTATTCATTACGGAAGCCCAGTCTCTGGAGTTGGACCAATGCTCAGTGAATTAAATGACTCTCAGCTGACGCTAAGGTATTCTTGGCTCAGTAAGCTCTATTCGTGTGTTGCATATTTATCAAAAATATTATGTAATTTGTTAAAAGACTCAACAAATGGCCTTTGAGTAATTCCAGTTTATACAAGAGCGGTTTTTCATGGAATATTCACCAAATGTCTTCTGATTAGGACTTGATTTTGCATGACCACAAGGGGGACATATTCGTATCCTGCCAACCAAGTATGACAGTTGGATTTTTCTCTGAACTTGATAAATTGGCATTTTTCTACCAGCTTTGGTTTTTTGGGGAATTTTACTGTGTTAAGTCTGCCTCAGGGCTGATCATCTTTGGAAACAAGAAAAGCAGATCTCTGGGAACCGGAGTGGAATGCCTGGCCAGGCCTCTTAAATGAGTACAGTAAACACATTTTAATTTTCTGTTTCAACTCTTCTCGGTTGATTAACAAATTAAGTTAATAATTTACTTATAGTTATTCTATTTATAATCTAATCCCAGCTCCACAATTTATCAGCTATACCATTTGGGCAAGCTATTTACTGGTAAGCTCAGTATATCTTGGTTTCCTTGACTATAAAATAGGGTTTATAATGGTGTCTGTTGTATAATACTTACATTGTAGATTAAATGAAAGAATCTGCTGTCATAAGATAATCATTCCTGGCATATAATAATTGCTCAGGAAAACAAGAAATAGTATCCACATTTTTCAGTTAATTCATCACTTGAGCCAATCTTTTCTATTGTGCAATTTACCACAAGTGTAAACAAGTGGTCAGTTCAGTAAGTAAAATGATCAATCACTCTAAGTACTTTTTTTTTGTTCAAGATCAAAGATGGAGCTTTGACTGAAATTTTCCCTGGGGTATTGTGAAACTGTGAATAGGGAGACTGCATGTTGGGGTAGGCTGGGGACTGTTTTGGAGGATGTATTCTACACATCACTTAGCTGCATGTAGCGCCCTCTAGCAGCGCTGTGACGTATCCTGCACTGCATATTCCGCAGCCACACTATTTATACCACAGGCTGCCTGCTGTACTACACTCTGGTTTTCCAGGATTGACCACGGACTAGGTATCTGGTTGATCACAGATACTGGGTTTCCTATTCTGTGGAACCTATTCTTTTGAAAACTGCCATGTTTCAGGCCTGTGGTGAGATATATCTTTGCACAATTTTGAAAAGGGAGATTTTAAAAGGAAATTAATAATAAAACTAAGTTAAATGACTAAAAGTGAATTTTAACAAACTTCCCAGTGCAATAGCTTTATATTCCTGGCATGTACTAAAACTTTTGCAAAAATGCTTAGCTTTCTTTCCCCCTATTACCTCAGTAGTACTAGAAGACACCTTTGAAAGTTATAAAATTGTAAAAATCTAAGTTTTAAGAAATATACATTTAAATTAGTTCATATTTACCTTTCTATTCCTCCTAATTTAAGTAACTTTGTGGGATTTTAGTAAGTCCACTTTAAAATGCTATTTGCATTTTTTTCTATATAGTATCAAATTCATTCATGGGTTTCTACTAGGCTGTGGGCATTCAGAAATCACAAACTTTCTATTGTTTCCCAAGCACGCCATATTCATTTATCTATCCATTGAGCGATAAGTAACACAGAATCAGTGATCACAAAATATTTATTGAATGAATAAGTGAAAATACGTGTAGAAAACTGAATAAAAATATATGTGGAAAGGTAAACTGAGCCCTAGGTTAAGCATCAACCTAAGAACCACAAGGTCACAGTTTGATTCCCAGTCAGGGCACATGCCTGGGTTGTGGGCTCAATCCTCAGTAGGGGATGTGCAGGAGGCAGCTGATCAGTGATTCTCTCTCATTGATGTTTCTATCTCTGTCTCCCTCTCCCTTACTTTCTGAAATTAATAAAATTTTATTTTTTTAAAAGGAAAAGAAGGTATATTGAGAAATCATTTTTAATAACACCCTGCTGACAATTTATTACTCTTTCCTGACTTTTTTTTTTTTTTTTTTTTACTGTGAGTATACTTGTAGATTTAGATGGGGGTAATTATCTATCCTATCTAATAAAAGACAAAAAGGGTAATTGACCATACCTTCACTACGCTTCCCATGGGCTAATCAGGGTGATATGCAAATTAACCGCCAACCAAGATGGCAGCCAGCAGGAGGGTAATATGCTAATTAGACTGGGTCGGCTGGCCATCTTCTGGATATCCGACTTCCTTCTGGACAAAGCCATGGTGGTGGGGGCTGAGGCAGAGGCAGTTAGGGGAGATCAGGCTGGCAGGGAAGGACAGTTGGGGACAAGATCAGGCTGCCAGGGGAGGGCATTTGGGGGCAACATCAGGTCAGCAGGGGAGGGCAGTTGGGGATGAGACCAGGTTGGCAGGGGAGGGCTATTGGGGGCGAGATCAGGCTGGCAGGGGAGGGCAGTTGGGGGCAATCAGGCAGGCAAGCAGACAGGTTAGGGTCAATCAGGCAGGCAGGCAGAGGGGTTAATGACAATCAGGCAGGCAGGCAGAGGCAGTTAGGGGTGATCAGGCAGGCAGGCAGGTGAGCAGTTAGGAGCCAGTGGTCCCAGATTCCGAGAGGGATGTCCAAATGCCGGTTTAGGTCCAATCTGGGGCTAAACTGGCAGTCAAACATCTCCCAAGGCAGGGGTCCTCAAACTTTTTAAACAGGGGGCCAGTTCACTGTCCCTCAGACCATTGGAGGGCCGGACTATAGTTTAAAAAAAACTATGAACAAATTCCTATGCACATTGTACATATCTTATTTTGAAGTAAAAAAACAAAACGGGAACAAATACAATATTTGTATTTGAATGTGGCCCGCGGGCCGTAGTTTGAGGACCGCTGTCCCAAGGGGTCCCAGATTGGAGAGGGTGTAGGCTGGGCTGAGGGAACCCCTGCCCCATGCATGAATTTTGTGCACTGAGCCACTAGTTTATGTATAAAAGTATAAGCCACTGTCTTTACTTCCAAGCAAAGTTTTTCTTTAAAGTATTGAAGCTTTACTTTCAAAACATTAATGATAGTATTTGTTTCACTGAATTCATGTTTTGTAGAAGCCTCTAATCTGAGGGCCTTAGACCCGGGCTGTTCAAGGGGCTGTGGAGCTCAGAGTCTGAGTTTGTGGAGCGGAATCTCTCCAGAGGGCTCAGGTGTGCAGGGGGTCAGCTCCCAGAGCCCGAGGGCATGTCTCTGCCTCTGTGCCCACCCTGTGCGGCACTACGCTGGCACCAGCTCTGCTCAAGCACAGGCCACGGGTCCCTCACTTGCAAATCTCAAATCCAGAAAGTCCTGGCCACCAGCCTTTTTTTTTTGTTGTTCAAATTGTAGCCAACATTGCTGTGATAGTAAAGCATCACCTACACTGAGTCTGTGCAAAGCAATGACCCTCATTCTTACACTGACGAAACTGTAAGATGATCGATTACCGGGGAGAGGATATTGCCTTTCTGGAATTGAAAAGTTCTCTGTGCAGGTTCAAATTCTGCACCTCGGGTTTCAGATGAAAGGTTGTAGACTTGTATTTGCTTGGGAACACATTTTTAATAAGGAGACAGTCTGGCACAGATGTTAAGAGTGGGGCTCTAAAGACGAAAAGCTGATGTACCATTTACTGCGTCTGACTCCTTGAGAAAGCTACCGATTCTCTTTATGCCTTAGATTCCTCTGTAAGTGAAGTTGGTGACAGTGCGACCTGTTCTCACAGGGCCATCCCGTGAGCACACACGGTGCGCAGAATGACGCCCTAGGAAGTCCTCGGCAAGTACCAGCGGCGTGTGTGCTTCCAGGCACGCAGCGTGGCACACATTGGTTGGATTCATGAAGGAGGAGGGGGCAGTTGGGGCTAATGCTTCGTGTGGAAACCGCCACTCAAGAGTCAGTACTGTCTGACGGGAAAGCCTTCATCTCAAAATACAGACGCTTAAAAGACATCCCCGAGGACAAGACCGCTGTGCCTCTCTGCAAAATATTGAATTTCCAGGTCAGCAAATATCCGGGGATTATCCCAGAATAATTACTCCGATAATTGGGACTTTATAAAGCCATGTTCAGTTTAACTGAGCGCAATAATTTATTAATCACTGTTTGCAGAGGAAAAGGCAAGGCAATGCAGAGGAACATTTTATAACGTATCCAAATATGCTCACTCTTTATTAAACATGCAACACTGATTCTCTTTGTTAAAATGTTTCATTCAACACCTCAGTGTATAAATTATTGATGGAGTCCTTTTAACACTTTCCTAGTGGAATTCTAGCCTGATTTGCATTTTTAGGGCACAGTATCCTTCTAGATAAAACCATCTCTGGGTGGTCGATTTCTCCTCCAACTACTGGCTTTTCATGGCTCTTCAACAGAACTAACTCTGTACTTTCCAAGTCCCAGAGAAAGATAGGCTAAAATGTTGTTCCTTTGTTGATGGCTCAAGATGCTTCTTCTCAGGTAAAAAAAAAAAAATTCAAAGCCTAATTTTCTAAATGTGCTTTTAAACACCCACTTTTTGTTATTTTCAATGTTCATATTCTTAAATATATATTCTTTTCTGAAAATAAGTGAAGCATTTGAAATATCACTTTAAAAAAGTAAATAACATTGTCTCTGTTGAGACTTTCATAAATTGGACTTGAAATATACATTTTTATTGGTCAGGCATTTATTTGTGATATGTGTGTTTCCACATCGGGATAAATTTTTAAATAATCTGGAACAGCAGTAGCTAAAAGCCTTGGTTGAATTAATTTAATATCTTGATGGGAGAAATGTGTTTTTTTGTTTGTTTTGTTTTTTGTTTGTTTTTTTGTTTTACTTCATACAAAGCTTTTTTTCAAAAAATGAACTAAGGCATACTAAAAAGATTCCTGGTATAATAAAGTTCAGTTTTAATAAGAAAGTTTTCAGTGGGTTTCAATTATAGCAAAAATATACAGATATATTACATCTGTATATACAGGTATATTGACTATTAGTAGTATTCCAATAGCCATCATTAATGCCACTCTATGGTCAGTTGAAGAAGATGGCATTTTCAATGGTGAGGTCTCACGTAGCTGGCAGGGCAATGGCATTACATCAGCCGCACGGACCTGTGTAAATGGGGCCCCCACGTTTCATAATGAGACACAGGTGGGTACTTTGGTGGCACTATTGTGACAGTATCCTTTGTGGCTGTGAGTTCTTTTGCTTTCTTCATGTCTGTGAACCTACGCTGTTTGTGACAAACACATGTTTTTACTTGGGTTTATCTTTTCCAAATAGTTATGTTCTCAATTACATATTTTTCTTTAAAAAACACCTGTGAAGTTTTATAGAAATTCAAAATGTTTGCCCTTTAAAAAACAAAAACCAAGACCATGAAATAAAAGAACCCACAGATTGGAAGAAAATATTTACAAACCAGATATCTAAGGGACTGGTCCCCAGAATCCATAAAGAGTTCTTATAACTCAGTAATAAGAGGACAGGCAACCCACTGAAAACATGGGCAAAGGATCCGAAGACATTTCTCCAGTGAAGATACTTGAATGAGCAGTGAGCACATGAAAATATGCTCAACATCATGGTGACAGGAAAAATGCAAATTAGAGCCACAGAGAGGTGCCACCTCCCATGCACTAAAGAAGCTAAAAATCAAAGACAGGCAGCGAAAAGATTTGGTGAGGGTTCAGACAAATTAAAACCCAGACACTGCTGGTGGGAATGTACCTGTCACTTTGGAAGCAGTTTGGTAGTTTCTCAAAATGTTATTAAAAAAAAAGACAGTTTTCATAGGACCCAGCAATTCTACTCTTTAGTATATACCAAAGAGAATTAAGAAAGCGTGCCCACACACACTTCACTGAATGTTTTTAGTAGCATCCTATATAATAAAAGGTTTATATGCTAATCAACTGAAGAGTGGAAAGACTGGATGCTATGATGCTCACTGACCACCAACCTCTTGGTCCCTTTCCCAGGCTCCGATCGCCCAATGGCGAATGGGGAACTGGAGGGCAGGGCTGGCTGCCAGCAGCCGGGGAAGATGGCCCTGATCACAGGCCAGGCCTAGGGACCGTACCCATGCACGGATTTTGTGCGCCAGGCTTCTAGTTGTTTATAATAGCCAAAAAAGGGGGAAATAAGCTGAGTAGGTGGCAAATAAGCATAAGAAAAGATGTTCCCATTAAAACCACAAAGAGATACCACTGTACACCTGTTGTGTGTTAGTGACCTGTTCTGTACTAGGGCCTGCTCTTCACTGCATTACTTATAACCAACTGTTTTCACATGTGTGTGAGTCAGTGTACATGGGGGATCATGGGCAGCAACACGGCAGTGGGAGCCTAGTAGGGAAGAGGTGATGTTAGAAAGGAAAGTGAATTTTTTTAAATGTAAAACTTGGTGCCTGTGGTTGCTATCTATTCATGCCAACTTATATAGCACATTTATTATAAATATGAGAACTCTCAGGTGAATGAGATTTGAAAGCTGGCATTTTTTTCATTCCATTAAGATCAGGCAGACACTGTTCTGTGATTCCTTATGGGTTATCCTGTTAGCCTTATCCTTCCACATTGTAGACGGCTAGACGGCGAGACTGCCTGAGCAAGGGGCTGGGAGGGCTCGCAGTGTCAACAGCTGGTGGGTCAAGCCAGATTCTAATCCAGCCAGTCTGGCTGCATAGACTGAGCTCTTAGCTCATGCCCATGGGCCACAAGTATCAGATGGGAGAAGCGGTCAGACCGTAGGTGGGGGAGCCTGGGACAGAAAGTGCTCCCCCCATGCCGGTCAGTGAGCCGCGGGACCTCTTTTGTTGTTTGTTTTGCTCGAAATGAACATGGTTGTTATCCATGTTCATTTAACGACTGCCCGGGCCTCTATCTTTTAGCTTTCCTTTGGTGGCAAGGGTCAAATATTCCAATATGTCCTGAGCAGAAAAAATACATTTACTGGTTCACACCACTGAGCAGAATGGGGCAAGATGGAGCTTGGAGCTGGGCTGGACACAGAGGTGAGCCTGTCAAAGGTCACTTGCCTCTCTGTCTCTGTCGCTCCACACTGTCTTCTCTGTCGATTCCATTCCCAGAGAGCTTTTCCTTTTGTATCTGCAGCATGGCTGCCAGGACAATCCGAGGGCAAATTCTTTTAAAATTAAATCCAGTGAGGCGTTTTCCTCCAATATTTCTAGCAAAACTGCCACTGCTCACTCTAATTGGCCCAGCTTAGATAACACACCCACCCCTGGGCATGTCCAAGGCAAGTTGTTTGTCTGATTGGTCCAGCCCCAGGACTGATCAGATATGCCCAGGATGGCAAATGGGACGGTGCCCTTAGGTCCATGGCTGGCTGGAGGAAAAGGGAAGTGAATGTGGAGGAGGCACGCTGCAAAGAGTCCCTCCAAGTCCCGAGTGTCATTTCTGTGGGAAATCACCCAGCGCCCTTTTAAACCCTCCTGTGCTGGGTGATCAGTGGAACTTAATGAGCAACTTCTAGGTTTGTAAAATTAGTAAACCGCTGGCTTGGTGGGAGGGCAGGCCGGGAGGTAATGCAATGACGTTCTTCGATGCAACACCTGTAGGTAGTTTTTCTCATCCTCCTACAGGAG
This sequence comes from Myotis brandtii, assembly GCF_000412655.1. Classification (NCBI taxonomy): domain Eukaryota; kingdom Metazoa; phylum Chordata; class Mammalia; order Chiroptera; family Vespertilionidae; genus Myotis; species Myotis brandtii. Next base: position 217,733 of record NW_005355862.1, on the reverse strand, counting down.
ACACTACTTTATAACCGAGGTTGTGATTACGTGTCCAACCACAGACAGGCAGCGCTGCATCAATTAAGATGGCCAGTGGATTGTGGAGGCAGACACAGTGCGCCTCGCCAGAGCGGGCTAATCAATTTTCCACCCCGGTGGGCCGAGCAGCAGGAGGAAATTGTTCTGATACATATGGAACTCATGACTAATGTATACTGTGGGGACCAGACTCCTTCCTGCTCTCATTCATGATCATAGGGCTCTAGTCTTTCTGACTTCAGTGGTTGGCTTCCTTTTGTTCTTCCAAGTTCACTTAGGAGTAATCTGCCTATTCAAATGCAAATGAAGGTGGGGTGAAATTCACAGCCCACCTCTCCCCACTTTGCATTAGTGAGTCAGAGTGGGTGCAGAGGGGGGGGGCATCTCCTTAAGGGATTGTACCTACTTGTCATAAGGAAAGGTGACAGTCTTTCAACTGGAGTGCCCAGTGACTCCAGTAACTTGTGTTTTGCTATTTTTTAACTTTTATTTTGAAGAGAATTTCAGGTGGGCTGAACAGTGACTAGAATTGAGAAGAAGCCTAAGCCTCTCCTTTTAAAAAGAAAAAAAAAAGCTATGGGATCCTTAGTGTTACTTGCACTAAGACAATCTGAGACACATCTTTCTTGCATTATAACCTGATAATGCTGGGTCCCTCATGCTAGGAGATAGGTCTGTTCTTCCAAAAAAAAAATGTACAGGGAGCCCAGCCGGTGTGCTCAGTGGTTGAGCATTGACCTATAAACCAGGAGGTCATGGTTCAATTCCCTATCAGGGCACATGCCTGGGGTGCGGGCTCAATCCTCAGTGTGGGAGACAGCTGATCAATGACTCTTTCTCTCATCATTGATGTTTCTATCTCTCTGTCCTTCTCCCTTCCTCTCTGAAATCAATAAAAATATATTTGAAAAAAATGTACAGGGAAATAAAGTGTTTTCCAAAGAGCAGTAGTGAGCCATGGCCAGGGTGGGAGAGGGGGCCATGCTGGAGCTGGCTCTGGGGCTAGACCACTTCCCTTTGAATCACTTAGATCCATGGGCCCTCCCTGGGCCAGCTGCATGCTCTCTTTAGGGAGTGGGGTTCCGTCTGTAAAATGTGTGGACTAGAACGACACATTTGTGATAAAAGTCCAGTTTCTACACAGAATGGATGTTCCTTAAGTGTTTTCTATCATTGTTATGCATTTATTGACTGCACCTTCTGTGCCAAGTGCTGTGCTCAGAACTTTCCTGGCCTCATTTCATTCAAGAAAACTGATGTGGTGGTATCAGTATCCCTGCGTTTTTTCAGACCAGGCTCATGAGGCTGGGAGAGAACACGTTTCTTAAGTCATGCACCTTGTAAATGATAGAGCAGCGGACTGACTGCAGAGCTTCGGAAATTTCTACATTGGAAAAAATAAAATAGTCGTGGAACTCCTGACTCTTGTGCATCTCGTGCTGTTGAATTCTGTCCGTGAGCACTGGTTTCTACCAGGAGTGGGCAGAGAGGACAAGCAATAAAGCACAGCTATGTCTGGGCTGTAGACATGACTGGGTGGTGAAAATGGGTATAGACAAAACCCAGGAATGACTGGAATTTCAAAGAAAATTGTGTTTTTATAAAATGTGCTTAGTTCAACACTATAAGGTACTACATGTTTTAATCATTTTGTGTTTAATGCTTTATAGGGGGGCAATGCCAACTTATGTATCAGAATAAGATGAGCTGAGATATGACTCAGATCTGTCAAATCCTCCCCCAACTCTATAGCTGACAAAAATATGTTCTCAAGGCTGGAATCAGGGTGAGGCAAGCAAGGTGTCTCAGGTGCAAAATTTAAGGTGGTTAGTCTTAAGGTTATGCAAAGGTACCCAAATCTGTGTTGGTTTTCTATTACTACACAAATGCCAACAAGAACAGTGGTTTAAAATAACATATTTGTTTTCCTGCAGTTTCTGGGGTCAGGAGTCCCAGCACAACTTTGCAGAGTCCTCTGTGAAAACTGCATTGAAGGTGCCAGGCAGGGCTGAGGACTTATCTGGAAGCTCAACTGTGGAAGAATTCACTTTCAAACTCATACAGTTGGCAGAGTTACTTTTCCTGCAGCTGTAGCCTTACGGACTTCATCCTTGTTGGCTTTCTACTGGGGTCACCCTGTGCTGTCACTGGTACCCAAAGTTTCATGCCCTTTGGGGTCCTCAACAGGTGCATGATTGGAGTATGGAGGGATGCAGGAGGTTGGCCAGCTGGGAAGAGACTGCGAGAGGGCTCCAGGGTGTGTCCAACCTGTCTTGCTCAGTCCGGATTGGCCGGACCTCAGCAGTAAGCTAACCTACATATTGGAGTGTCTGCCCCCTGGTGGTCAGTGCACATCATAGTAACTGGTCAACTGGTCGACTGCCTGCCCCTGGTGGTCAGTGCATAGAGAGTGGTTGAGTGGCCTTAGCATATCATTAGCGTATTACGCTTTGATTGGTTGAACAGCCAACCGGACACTTAGCATATTAGGCTGTTATTATATAGGATAGTCACTTAATCATGTGTTAGCTTGGGTTGTTGTATTCTTCTATTTTTTATAGGGGAAAAATGAATTTCAGTGAATAATAGACCATTGTGGCTGTGAGGACAGAAGGAATCAAAAGTGAGGACAAGAAGGCAGAGAATATAAATTAATGGACATTTTATTTACTGGAACCCTCACAAATGTGCAGTAAAATATTGGGGGTATCTTCAAAATTTCTGATTGCAGCCCTGATGGGTGCAGCTTAGTTGGTTGGGGTTTGTCCATGCATTGGAAGGTGGCCAGTTCAATTCCTGGTCAGGGCACATGCCCAGTTCGGGCTTGCTCCCCAGTTGGGGAGTGTGTGGGAGGCAACCCATAGGTGTTTTTTTTTCTCTCTCTCTCTCCTGTCCTCTCTCTAAAATAATTTTAAAGGAAATGTCTGACTACAAATCCCAGGAGACCCAAGTCACAATGACTCAATAAATAAAGGGACTTGTATTTCAAATATTAAATCCTAAGTTGGGGCAGCTTCCAGCTTGGCTAATTCAGACTTTCATGGATGCTGTTAAGAACCCAGGTCCTGTCTGACTTTTTGCTTTGTCATCGTTGGTGTGCCATCTCGCTTCCCTCATGGTCACACAATGGCTGCAGTGGATCCTGAGTGTCTCAGTCTCTCTCTCTCTCTCTCTCTCTCTCTCTCTCTTTCTCTCTCTCTCTCCCTTTTCCATGAAGCTCTGGCAACAGATTCTCACTGTATCTCATTTGACAGAATTGAGTCATAGATCACATCCCAAGCCAATCAAGGATGGGGAGTGAGGTTGCCAGATTTAGATCAGGTGGATCAATACTCCTGGATGCCGCAGAACCTGGGGCTGTGTCTCGGGTCTCCTTCTTAGAACGCTGTCTTAGGAATTAGGATGAACAAAACAGAGCCCCTGCAGCAGGGAAGTGTGGTGTGCGTGTGTGGGGTCCCCAACATGGTAGTGTGCTTCCTCACAGCCTCATGGCAATAACAGAATCCAGCAAGATGGATGCTGCAATCTTATGTACCATAATCACCTAATCATGTGTTTATGCATGTATGTGTTTGTGCATACGTGTGTATGTGTGTGCGTGTGTGTGTGTGTAGAAAGTGTTGGCTTTAGTTATAAAGCCACTGTATCGCACTGTATATTTAACCGGTGAGTGGATCTCCTCCCCAAGAAAGAATTTTGGAGTCGGAGACTTAGGTTAAATCATGACTCAAGCATAGTTTGGCCAACTGACTTAAGGACTTTAACCACCTGCAATTTGTAAAAGGGGGATACTAGTATTACCCACCTCTGCAGATTCTTGTGAGACTTAAATATAACGTGTTTATCTCAGTGTCTGCCACATACTAAGTGCCCAATGAGTGACATTATATGGAGACAGGGCCATGAGCGTTAGCCTTGCTGTGCTTTACCCTGAGTTTTCTAACAGCAGCGCACACCTGTAGGGCACTTTCCCCAGTGGAATGACCACATAAGGAGTGAGGACTCAGCAGCTCTCCCGGGTCACCAGTGAGCGCAAACACCCCTTCAGGCCAAACGCACGTCTGCAGAGATGGCGTCTTGGCCGCGGTGGCCCTTCTTCTCCATCTAAAGTTTCAGCGGAGCTTTCCCACAGCTCCGGCGAAGTTCAGCACAACACCCTCGCAAGCGTCAAGGTCGTTTTTTACTTTTATGTGTACTATTTCTCCCTTGACAGTCTCATCTCCCACATCGAGTGCCACGGGCGATCGCTGCTTTACGGCTCCTCTCCATCTTCCTCTCGCCCGCGTGCCGGCCCTGCAAAGACCATAAAATATTTGACCGCGGTGGCTGGTGAAAGTTCTCGAAGAAGAAGTAGTTCCTGAAGTTTAATGAAAGGTACTGGGAAACTTGGATCTGGGTGATATTTGTCCCGGATAATGGAGAGGTTCCGTATGGATGACAACTGAGCATTAAGAGGAAAAAAAATGAATTAAAAAAGCAAAATGTTCCATCAGTCAGAAAGCAAGCCTTCAGCAGAGACCGAAAATAGTGCTGTGAGTGCACCAACCCCGTGAGCAAGTCTGATGGGATGAGGGTGAGGGTAGTGGGAGGGTGACCTCGGAGGCAGGGGGGAGGCCGGCAGGTGCTCCGTGGGAGGGAGCCGGCTGAGGGCTTGGAATGTGCTCAGTGAAAATGACAAAACCCAATCAGAGGACTGAGCCCAGCAAGTCATGGGCTCTGTCTGGACAGTGGATGGAGGGTCCTCACCCCCTGTCCTCTGGCTCTTCTGCTGGTTCCTGTCTGACAGCCTCTCCTGCAGGGCTGACCAGACCCCAGGCCTTCCCGGATGCTCCTGCAGCCCCAGGGGGAAAGGCAGTCTTTGTCTTCCTCATTCTGGTCAGGCTGCCACAACGGGACTGGGGCTTAAACAGCAGATGCTGGTTTCTTGGCCCTGGAGGGTGGGAGGTCCAAGCTCGAGGTCCCGCACATTCGGCGTCTGGTGAGAACCCGCTTCCTGGTGTGCAGGCAGACCTTCTGGATCGGTGCTCACAAGGCTGAGAGAGAGGGCATCTGGACTGTTCCTCTACTTAAATAGGCGCTAATCCATCATGGGGCCCACCCTCAGGACCTCGTCTAAACCTAATCCGCTCCAAATACCATCACCTTGAGGGTTTGGGCTTCAATGTATGAATCAGAAGGGACATACACATGCCGTCACATCATTCTCTACCTCTAACAGGTCCATGGACATGTGGGCGCAGCGTCTCTGGCTCTGATGCTGCCTCGGGCTGTGAGGAGAGAAGTGGAGGACCCTCAGTCAGTCCTCCACAGGCTCAGGCCTGAGTCTGGCCTCGTGGGAGGGAGAGCGGACGGGGCTATTTCCAGAGGAGTCAGGCTGCTCTGGGCACTACCAGAATCACTAGATTCAAAGCTGAAGTTCCTAGGTTTAAACCAACCTGACAACTGGTTAGACCAGTCACATAGCATCAGTGAAGACACCGGCCCAGTAGTGGCCGCTGGAGTTTGTGACTTTCACCAGCACATGTCAAAGCCCTCACTACCTTTTTTTGTTTGTTTGCCAAGAGTCACTCCCAGTCCTCTAGGCTCCCAGGAAAAAGAGTAGCACTGTCCCAGTCCAGCTGCCAGTCATCTGCCCCTCACAGCTGTCTCCTCATGGGAAATATAGACAGAAACAGGATCAATCTCACGATTACACAGCTGTCAAGAGCCCAGAGGAGTGTTAGTACAGGGACACTGCGATGAAATGGTTTTTTAAAGAGCAGATGCATGACCACATTCATGTCTCGATACCGGTGGAGCTCAGCGAGAGCCATGGAGTCTGGAGGGAGCCCGAGTTTCTCTTTCGAGCCAGGTTCCGGAAACCGCAAGCTTACACCCTGTTGGTTGATGTCATAACTCGGAGGAGAAAGGGGTCAGGTCCACCACATGGAGCGGACTTGGTGGTATGCCAATGAGTGGCAGCCAGGGCGAAGGGCCTCTACAAAGCACCAAGTTCGCTCCATCAGAAGCAAGGGTGGGCCCTGGGAGTCCACCTGTTCCTTTTCTCTGACTCGCAGCACGTTTTTAAGGAGGTTTGTTCTTTATGTTACGAAACCCACAGCGAGTGTTTGTGTTTGAGGGACACATTCCTTCCTGTTACTTCCAGAACCCCGCTCTGTAATTTCCAGAACCCACCAGCGCCCCACTCCCTCCCCAGCTCCGTTAGTTTGCTAATTAGCCCCGTCATCCTGCCTCTTCATAAACCTCCTTCTGGGCGGAATGTTTTGCCAGCACTTGCATGAAAGAGAATATTGGGAGCTCAGTTACACTGTCACCAAGAACATGTTTGGGTTTTAACTAATTATTTGAAACTTTGCTTTCATCAGTTTATGGCCCTTCAGCCAGGCACTCAAATGATGACTCAATTAGAGAAGCCAGAAGGGAGGGGGTGGAGAGAAGAGGATATGAAAAAAAAAAAATGGAGATAGGCATGCGTCAGCATTTCTCAAGGTGTGGGAAGTGTTCTGATGCGCACACCATAGAAAGTACAAATCGGAAGGGCCCCTGCCCTCTCTTTGATATGGAATGTCCTGGAAAGGAGTCATTAATTATCGCTGGCCTTTTGTAAGGGCCTCTTGGGAAGCTGTGTGGAGAATGCACTTAGAGACTTTGGTTTTTCAGTAAGGAGATCTGGTCCGCACGCTGACTCAGCAGGACCGGGGCTGTACTAATACGGGGGAAGGGGGGTGGGCTCTGTTCTCATTTCACTTCCCATTTAATGTTGCCCAATTTCTTTTTCCCCTCAGTACATTTTTCCTTTTGCTTTGAAGACATGGTATATGCAGGCATCTGAGCTGCGGTTGTGAAGTTGTTAATGAAAGAATGAGTTGGCACATTTGCCAAGTCAAGATGCCCAGGCCGGTGTCAGAACCAGAGCTGTGAGACAGAGAACTGTGTGTGGACGGAACACCGTGGGTTTTTGGATGCTGTGAGAGACTCAATGGACAGCATGATTTGAAAAATGGGAAAAGCTGGGGAAGGCTAAGTTAACAATAAAACCATATTTCATCAACTCTAAGGTGCCACTTATTACAATATACAACCTTATTTTGTGTGTCACTAAGAAAGAACAGTGTGATGTCCAATGAATTTTATCTTGTTGGACTCTGCATATTTTCGTGTTTCTCTATAGTTTATTCTTGAGGTGTGTTCTGGGATTAAGTTAAATTACCTGGAAATAGTTGGATCCATTTGAGTCTGTGTTAAGATTTGCAAAATCTTGGACCAGAGTAGCTTTTTGCCTGGGCTAATTATCTACAACTCCTGAATTGATGCCCTTCTGAGTACTACGTCAGAGGCCCCGTGAGAAAGGGTTTCCAGTCTGGCCAGGAGGACGGCACACCTCTGACCTGTGTAGACAGACAGTTCTTCTGCACCCTTCAGCATCTCCTCACAGCGTGCACAGGACTCTGTGGATGCTCAGGACGGCCCTCTTCAGACCTCTGGGTCTCTCAGAGCCTGTGCCTCTTCCCCTCTCTGCTGTTCCGTCTTGTGAACTCAGGCCCCTATCGTCTCCTTCACTCTCATCTCTGTTCCTCAACTCAGGCGTCCCCTGTCCTCAGCCAGGTTACAGTGCCCTGTTCCAAGACTGGAAACTCTCAGCTCAGTAAACCAGGGACCTCACAGGGCTCACCTTACTTGTTTCCCATGTCCCAGGTAGTCACTGTCCTAAGTTCAGTGTCTGGCAACTGCTGTTGCCTACATTAGATAGCTAGACATTTATGTTGTGGTGGCTGTGGCTGCAGGTGGGCCCATCAGTCTGGCCCGTTATTCCATCTTAGCTACAAGAGCAAGTCCTTCTTTGTGGTTTGACTGGATAAGTTAGTTAATGTCCTGGGGTAAACACCAGGGATGATGGTTTTGTTTTGTTCTTTTCGGCTATGCGTTTGTTTCTGTTTCATAGCTGCCCCTTGCTCACCTGATGGAACTGACAGTCACACCCCTGTGTTTCCTACGACGGAGAATCATGTGACCTAGGTTGGATGTCAGTATAACTCATGCCCATAGTGATTGGTATGACCATGGTTATCCTATATAATAAAAGCCTAATATGCAAATTGTCCCCTCGACCTGGAGTTTGACCTGGAGTTCAACCAGATGGCAGGGCTGGTGGTGGCAGCAGCAGGCGGCTGGGGGAAGAGAGGTGCCTCTGGACGGCAGCTGCTAGGGACCCTACCTGTGCACAAATTTCGTGCACTGGGTCTCTAGTAGATTACAAGCCCTCAATTCTTAGTCATTCCAGGAAAACTTACTAACATTTTGTTAAGAAAACCACCAATCTATCTCCACAAGAATAGATTTATCATGGAGTACTGGGATTCACTTTTTCCACTGCAAGGGAACAGCCTGCCTAAGTACAGAGATGAACAGGGAAAAAGAACAGCCCTATGGACTATCTGTGATAGGAGGCAGAATGTGCAATTTTTCAGCTGTATAAGCCAACATATATTTCTCTTCTATTTTTTGTTCTTTTTCCCATTTTGCTTTGAATGAATATTTCATCTCTTGAAACCAAAGGAACCCTCTAATTAATATATCTCTGTAAGCTTTATTTTCTATATATATGCAGGACATATCTCTTTGTATATATAACGTGTCTATAATGTATCTGCATCTACGTATATCTCCTAGTGTTGTGAAGATCAAATGGACCAAGTGCTCTAGAAGTTACTCTCTCTTCTGACAACAGTCTCTTCTTTCACGCTCTGTCATTTGTTTGATTTAGAACCCTGACCCCACTCACCTGCTTGCATCACAAGTTGGTCATGTGGCCCAAGCCCATTAGCACATTGCATCTCCTGGCCAAATTGATTGGTTCCAGGATGAACACATGATTCAGGCTGGCCTAATAAGACCCAGTGTGCAGGAGTTTTGCTGTCATTATTGGGCATTACTCTGGGAGAGCTGCTCATAGACATATGGTGCTGCTCTAAGCCTCCATGTGTAGACAATCTGCCCAGGCGAGACACCAACACCAGGAAGTAGAGGAGAGAAAGCAAAATATCCATTACTCATTAAAGCTCCTCGCTCCATGTATGCATTTTAAAATGACATAAGTCAATACATTTTTTTTTCTTAACCCAATTTGCATTGGCTTTGACACTTTCAACTTCTGTGGCCCGGTGCTGTTGATGGTGATGGTGGCTGGCCTATCAGTTATGATAATAGTTGTTTGTCTGTGATGATGGGAAGGCTGGCAGCACATTTTGGGAGGGAGCTTGGGTTCCTGCACCTGCTTCTCTGACCCTGAACTGAGAGGAGACAGCTGTTCACGTCGGGATGCCCCAGGCTGCACACCTCTGTGGTAGAGTCGGCAAAAGAAATTGCATGATTCCCTTCAAAAAGTGCCTCTTTGCTTCCCTTAAATCTACCTCTTGCAGGTAAATCCTCTCAGTTCTTAGGTTGAACTAATTGCTACGCCAGTCAGTGGCAGAGCTTATCTGCGGATAAGGTGCTGGAGTCCCAGCCGCCTTAAAAGAGAATTGCTAATGAAGCCTTGGAATGAATAAAATATCACATCTTCCATCACGTCTTTATAAGGATGTCGGGGATTACTTGTACTTCGAAAGTGGTCATTATTCTTTAATGACAACTTGTTAACATTTAGATTATCATTTTGTGTTCTAGCATGTAGCCTTGCTGGCAAGCCACCGAGGGAATGCTGGTCTTAAAGGCATGGCCCAGCCCCCGCCTGGAGTGAAGAACTTGTTTTCATTGGCTTCACAGAAAATACCCGCCAAAGGCAAACATGGCCGCCTGCTCCCCAGGAGTCCAGGGCGCCTGTCCTACAAAGTGGGTTTGGTCCTCAAACTGGTGGGGTGTGTTATGCTCAGAGCACTAACATCAGGGCCTGAATGCCCACAGAAAATAAATGTTAAAACAAGGCATCCATAGATTTGCTCTTCAAAGTGTGTTTCACACACCGGCAGCAGCCACAGGTCAGAGATACAGAATCTAGGCCTGAGCCGGGTTGACTGACCCAGAAGCTGCGTTTTAATTTGATTGGCACCTCACTTGCAAGCACTTTCAAGTTTGGGAGGGCAGGAGAGAGCACTGTTCCCAGACTTAGCTGAGCTCATTTAAAAAATACAGGTTCCCAAAGCTTGTGGAGAATTGGCGTTACATAGGCCCTAACCCTGAAGATGCTTTCCCGAGGTTAGGGAGGGCTTCAGGTATTTGAATTATTCACACCCCTCCCCGCTAGCAGTTTAGGTGCAGATAGCTGAGAGCCACTGCAGAACAAGTGATTGGTTACCATGGAGAGTGCAGCAAAGTTTAGCAAAAGAAATAGGAATTGCAATGATTTCTACTCCTGGATTAAGGCCACTTGTGTGTGTGTGTGTGTGTGTGTGTGTACACACGAATGTAGGCACGTGTGTGCTTAATATATGTGTGTCTATAATTAGAATTGTCTTATGTACAAATACATAGTCTGTTTCTATTTATGCACATTGAAATGACACATTCAAAGAACCTAAGCTTGGCTTCTGACAGCTCTGTGGGAACCGGTAGGAGCCTCTTGTAAGTCTCCCTCTTCTCTCCCCACCGCCCCCCTCCCCCCGGTTCTTTCAGCAGCGCCACTGCTCCCTCTGAGGATGTGGAGCTCACTCCCATGTAGTCCCAGGCAGGGTGCTGGCTGGGGCCCTGACTGGAGCTGGACTGTGCACAGCCAGCTGAGCCCGGGCACTCCCACCTCCAGGTCTCCCACCTCCAGATCTGTGGCCTTGGCGGTTGGCTCACAGCCTCAGGTGGTGACTAATTGTCATGGTAATTAAATAAGTTCATTCAGGGCATAAAACCATGCTTGGCACACAGTAGAGTGGCAATAAGCATTAACTATCATTGTTGTTGTGTTGTTATTCGAAAAGACTAATGGCTAAGTAGAAATATAATGCAGTGTTCAATGTCGCATGCATGTATATGTAATATGTGTGTGTGTGTTTGTGTGTGTGTGTAATTACACTAGACTCAAGTGAAAATGTGTAAGTGATTTTCCTCTACCCTAACATTAATGGCCCATTTCTGGTTTTTATTTCTGATACTAAAGAAGTGAGGTGTAGTTACCCCTGTAAATCTGATGAAGATTATGGACCGTTACACATAAAGAGGTGCATCTGTTTCCACTCACACAATGCAAATCGCTTGTACACGATGCAGGGCAGGTGGCCAGTGCTGGCCGGGCCAGTCCACGGGCCCAGGTTAAGGACCCTGCACCGACCTCAGGGCTCCTCTGGGAAGGAACTGTCCTCACTGTGGTTTGCACCTCTGGCCCCTGAGGTTCCTCTGGTCTCAGTGGAGAAGCCCCATCATTTGCTGCTTTGTTGGTCACATAGTTTTTTTTTTTTTATCAGCAGTTGATTCTGGATTTCTGCCTCTGTTGGAAGACAGAAAAAATGCCAATGCTTATTAATCCATGAGCATTGTTCTCGCAGAACTTGGGTGTGTGCTGTAAAACGAGTCCTGGAACAGTGCTCACACTCCGATGTGCACAGATCACCTGGGGTTCCTGGAAGTGCGGTTCTGATTCTGTCATCCGGGGACGGTGCGGAGATTCTGTGATTCTAATAAGCTCCTGGGGATGCGGAGGATGCTGGTTCAGGGCCACCATGCCTGTGAGGGCACAGCATGGCCGGGAGAGGAGAGGGACCCGGCTCACACCCCAGTTCCTGTGCCACCAACTAGAGGAATAATGACCTACACCTGATTATAATCCCAGAATCTTTCCCAGAGGCTTGCTGAGGGATGAAGTGAGCCTATGTAAATAAACACCCCGCACAGCGCTAGGCGGACAGTGGGTGTTAGAGATATTGCCCTTTTCCAGACGGTAACTCAGGCACCGTCCCCCTGGCCGCAGGCTCTCTGATAGTGGCCTCAGAGTTGGCAATGTGAGAACCAGCTGGGAATCAGTGGCGAGAGGAACCAAGGTTCTTGTGAATGACCCCACAGGCTAATATCGGGGAGCATGTGGGGAACTCAGTATATCTAATTTAAAGAGACCAGTGACTTTTGGAGTCAATCCTTAGGTGTGAAGCAAAAGCCATGATCTCTAATCTTCAGTTCTTTACTGAAGCTTTTTGAAATTCTAGGCAGATCCCCATAACCTACATTCCGCTTCTTGCCCAATAAGGCGGTGCGGGATTAACTCACGTGGAAGTGGACTGTTAACACACCCGATCATTCCATTAAACAAACATTTATTGGGCATCTACAAGGCACCATTCATTATTGGGAACATAAGAAAGTTTAAGTGATAAATTGTATCGGGAGGTCTTAGAAATATCAGGAAAGCAAGGACCGCATTTTGTTCATTTGTTTTATTCATTCATTGGACACATACTTAATACATACAGTTAGGGGAAACAAAGAAGATGAATATGATAGAGTCCTACACCTCCTGGAGGAGGGGCTAAACAGGTGCAAATTACACAGACTGTCCTGGGAGAGACTGAGACACACAGGGAAGTTTCCTATCTGGGTGCCTTGGGGGTTTGCCCATCTACCAAACAAAGATGGGAATTCCTGCCTCCCACGGTAGCGGGAGGATTCCTTTGATAAAATAGACCGACAGAGCGCTGGGCAGGCCGTGAAGGTTCAGTGAACGGCTTGGCATCTTTATTCAGTTTTTCCACCGTAAGTGAATAGACACTTAAAGGAACAGTGTTGTATCTGAGGAGCAGAGCCAGGGCACAGAATCCTGTCTGAGGCCCCTCTCTTCCTCTAAAGCGCCCCCACACCCTGTCGGACAGGACACCGGTGCCCTGTGCATATGCATGGACAGCGGACACCCACATGCCTCTCACGTCGCCTGTGATCTGCACGTGACAGTCTGTTTCTGTGACTCCCGACGCTGTTCAGCGTTCTCCCATATCATCGCATTTCAGAGTCGTGCTTGGTGTGGAGCTGCGGAAATCTAACAGACCCATTCCATCCCGGGCTCCCTGGCATTTCCGAAAAGTGAAAGGTGCCACCTTCCTGCCCAGTGGGCCGCAGGCTGCTGGGGCTGAGGTCCCCTTGCTCTCAGGTTCATTCCCACCCTGTGTCTCCCACGCAGCCGGGCCCAGGCCCTGCTCACCCACAGTGGCGTGCAGGGTGACAGCCTCATGGGAATGAGTGGCCACCTGCAGGGTCAGGTGGGGGCTTTGTGCGGCTCCTGTGTCCACACAGGAAGGCCTGAGATTTGGGAAGGAATGTGCTCATTGGGTAAAAACGAGATAATATGGTGATAAGTTCTGAGTTAATTTCGAGAATCATAAACATGTGTCATCTGGTGTTTGCTGGATGTTTCTTTTCCTTTTTCTTCTTTTTTAAAAAATCTGCTATTGGTTTCAAAAGTGAAAGGTTCAAAATGGAGAGGAAAGAGATTCCCTGGCGAGAATTTACTGTGTTTGTCACATATTGGCCTCGTGCTTGGTGTGGTGATACAGAGGTGAGGAAATGAATCACCACCACTACTGTCAGAGCAACAATAATGGCCAATAATTATTGTGTTTAATTTGTGTTACAATCTCTCTAAAAATGCTTTATCTCATAGAATTAGCAAGGCTCCCAGCTCACGTGCCAGTTTCTATCTAGTGGGACAAGATCCACACTTATTTTAAGCAATAATAATAAATGTGGACATTTTGTGAAAGGAAACATACAAAATACAAAAAATAAAAAATTCTGTGGAAGGTATTCAGCAAGGTCAGTATCCAAGTCAAAAAGTGACCCTAGCCCAGGCCAGTGTGGCTCAGTTGGTTGAGCATTGTCCCATGCACCAAGAGGTTGCCAGTTCAACTCCTGGTCAGGGCACATGTGGGCTCAATCCCCAGTTGGGGGGGGGGGCTGGCATGCAGGAGGCAGCCGATTGATGTTTCTCTCTCATCCATGTTTTGTTCTCTCTCTCCCTCTCTCTCATCCTCTCTCTTAAAAAAATGTGATCAATATAATCCTGCACACAGCTTAAATTTGCAAACCTGAGCTATGCATACATTTTGGGAATTCAGTTCTTTTTTGCTCTGCTTATTGTGTTTCTTTTAATGTGCCATCTAAGATTACATAAATTTAAGATAAGAAAGGTAACACCAAGTTCCCCAAAAGGCCCTGTCTCGCTGTGTACTGCCCCGTCCTCAGCCAGGGAAGACAGTCAGTGAGAATGCTTCGTCCAGGTTTAAGGGGCTGAGCCCCCATCAAAATTGACTTTTTCACTCACTATTTATATGCTTAAGGGTAAACTATGTCCAGCGTTGTCCTAGAGCCTTCTGCTTTGCTGTCATTATAATTTACCCAAGGAACCTTTTTAGACATTTTTCCTAATGAAATTTTAATACTATAAAATATACATTATACCTGTGTTTGTGCTATATCTGTGCCTTATGCATAAATGGAGTAAGGTTCCTTTCACCTCCCCAAAAAACTAACCTTTGCTCCTTGGGATAACATAGCTTCCATGGCAAATTCATGGGCCGGACAATGTGCTGGGCACAGACAGACCAGCCTCTACCCTCAGCTGACTAAAATCCAGAGGAGATGAGTCTCTAAACACGTGAACAAACCACTCTGATTAGGATGGCATTGGCAGGATGACGGGAAGTGTGCTGTGGACACCTGGTCTACCAGGCGCCAGGGGCGACCCCTTGAAGAAGGGCACTTCCGCTGAGGTAGAAGGAGGAGTGGGGTTCACAGGCCCGGGGGAGCTAAGCCGAGGGAGCTGCTGGGCTTGAGGAATGGAGGAGGTCAGTTTCTTAACTGGAGTTGCTGCAAGTAAGTGGGCGTGGGGATCGCAGGAGACTGCTAGCCGGTGGCCCTGCTGAGTTATAGGTTCATTTAAAACCTTGGGGAGCCATGGGGGTTTTAGCCAGGGATTCTGAGGTCAGCATGCTGTGTCCTCGTGGGCCGTCCCCATGGATGGGAGTCATGCACTTCAGCATCATTGCTGATGACGGGTCCTACCTGGGCCACACCCTCTCCTACCTCCTCCTTCCCATGCCACTCTGACCACTGGCTGGAAGGACCAGGCATTCAGCTGCAGAATCAGAGGCACTGCTTCCTATGGGATTCCTAAGCTAAACGGCCCCTCTGGTGACATCAACCACTCTGGGGCCACCTCTCCCACCTCAGAGCTGGCTCCCAGTCTTAGTGGTCATGCCCCTCAAGGCTGCCCTCTCGCAGCACCGGTGGGTCCTGGCTTCGCTGTGGTGCGCACGTGGTGGTGAGGCCTTTCATGGGGATTGCTCCCTGTAGGGCCTCGACGGGAACAGAAGAGTCCAGAGGAGGTGGCATCTGTCCAACCCGTGCGAGTGTTTGCCAGTTTCAGGCGTGCTTCTCCAAGGTCCCGGGAGTTGGGATTGACCCCTGACACGGGGCTGCTTTCTTCTCCTTTACCTCCCTCTTTCCTTCTTTTCTTTGCCACACATTTACTGAACAGTCACATCTCTGCAAGATGCATGTGTGCAGAAAGGAGCTAAATATTGCTCATCTCCAGGAGCTGGAAGTATTTCACGGACAGCAGCAGAGGGAAGGATCACTGCAGATCTGCCCACGGTGCAGAGTGGCATGTTGTACGGACTGTCCTCACCTCCACCTGGTGGGACCTTCACTCATGGCTCTCTGTTCAACCCCCTGGACAGCTTCCATCTTTATCTCAAATCGCCATCCACCCCTCTCCTGCCACGCAGATACATCCACCCTCTCCGTTTCCCTTTGTGTTACTTTTGGGAAAGAAATGCACTTTCTTCTGTTTAAAGCTAAATCCCCTCCTGTGCTGCTGGCCACATCTCCTCTCGGGTGCTTCGCAGCAGGGCTTTTCTGCTGCACGATAACAGCTTTAGTGACAAGCGTTTCTGAGGGCCCGCTGGTTGTCGGCAACGGCACGTTCATAGAATCTTGATCTGCATGGTTTCTTTCCCTGAGCACGTCCTATTTTTAGGATTAGCATACTGAGGTTCCAAATGTACCTTTCCTAAGGTCACCTGGCTCATAGTGGTGAAGTTGGGGGTCGGAATCCACATTTCTTGGAGTCTAGAGCTCCATTAAGCTTTTCCTCTGAACCACACTACATGCCATGCCTTCAGTTCCTCTCTGTAACAATTATTTCCTTAACCAAGTGTAGGCTTCTATCATCGTCTCCCCTCTGTGTTTCCTCAAAGGAAAGCATTAAAAGTTCTGTACACTTAGCATCCCCACCTCTTCTTTTAAATATATTTTTATTGATTTCAGAGAGGAATGAAGAGGGACAGAAACTTTAATAATGACAGAGAGTCATTGATCAGCTGCCTCCTGCGCACCCCACACTGGGGATCGAACCCACAATCTGGGCATGTGCCCTGACCGGGCATTGATGTGACCTTCTGGTTTATAGGTCGATGCTCAACCACTGAACCACACCGGCCAGGTGGAATCCCCACTTCTGTTGCCCCCTCTCACCCAAGTCACTTTAGCCAAGTCACTTATAATATAGGGGATTTTTTTTTCTCCCCTGACTTCTAAAAATGTCTGCCCTGTTTCTCACTGTTTGTTCACTTTCCCTCACCCCTTTCCCAAATCATCCCTTTTCTTGGTTTCCATGACTGTTTTTCTCTTGGTTTGTTTACCCACTCTGCCCTGTCCTACAAGCATATAAGTATACTAGAGGCCTGGTGCACAAAATTCGTGTGTGTGTGTGGGGTTTCCCTCAGCCCAACCTGCACCCTCTCCAATGTGGGACCCCTCGAGGGATGTCTGACTGCCCGTTTAGGCCCGATCCCTTTGGCCTGGTCATCCCCAACTGCCCTCCCCTGCTGGCTTGATCATCCTCAACTGCCCTCCCCTGCCGGCCATCTTGTGGCAGTCATCTTGTGTCCACATGGGGGCAGCAACCTTGTGTATTGTAGTGATGGTCAATTTGCATATTACCTCTTATTATATAGGATAGGCATTTATTATTAAGCAGAGCTTTAAAAATGTGGAAGTAATAAATGTAAAAGAAAAAAAAGTACAACGGAGATCTTATGGTATTTTTTACATTCCTTTGATTTTTCTGGGGGCATCTCTGAGTATTTTCTTTTTCTTGTTACAATATAGGGTGCACTGATAAAAAGTTTTTGAATTCTTGCATGTCTAATGACAGCATTCCTCTGCGCTCACTCCTGATTGCCAATTTAATTGGTCATAAATGTCTATGATCAGTTTGAATGTTTATAGAAATCTGAGCTCAATCTCTTTCCCCCTGAAAACTTTGAGGCATTGGACTCTATTCTTTTCTAACATCTAAGATGCCGGGTGATGCTCAGCCTTTTTTGTTCCTCGTAGGTAGAATGTCTTTGTTTTTGTTTTCCCTTTTCTGTAAATAGTTTTAAATCTTCATCATTAGCATCCTGAACATACTGCATTTCTTCCCACTTGTGCTTTACAATGTCCTTTCAGTCTGAGCACTGATGCTGTTTTTCAGCTCGGGACATTGTCCTTGGATTATTATCTCTCCCTCATTATTTCTGTTCTTTACTTTTTCTAGCTCCTGTTAGTGGAAGCCTGGGCCTCTTGGATATGTTTTATCATGTCTGTCTGAGAGGTTTCATGTAGATCTTTTCTCCCCTTAGTGCTCGTGTGCAGAAAACCTGCCCCCCCTGTATCTAGCGTCTCAAGCGTGTTAATGTGACTGAGCTCTGCCCTCTCTTTCTTAGCCTCGCCATAGGATTGTTCACTTCTGCATCATATTTTTAGTTCCCAAACTCTGTCTTTAAACATGTTCTATAGCTCTCTCTCCCTCTAAAAAAGAACAATGACTCTCACTCATGGGCAGAGCTTCCTTATGTTTTGGTTGTTTTTCCTGTGCACCTGGCACCAAAGCCTATAACCGTCTCCTGCCAGGCTCCCCATGCTCACCGGGAGCCTCCCCCAGGCAGCGGACCACTGTCCTCAGAAAGCAGTTGTACTAAGGTTGCAACTGCTGCTATAACCCTCCGTCTATGGGTGGGGCCTACCTGCCCTGGGTGTTCTGAATGCGGTTCTTCAGTGGAGTACCCAGTGAGGAATTATTCCAGTCATCATAGGGTTAAATAAAAGTAACTAGTTTAGTCTGAGAGTTTAGGTCAAGTACGGCTTCCTAGAGGAATTTTATTTAAGCTGAGGTTGGAAGAATGGGAAAAACTTAGAAATCACATTTCAAAATCTACACATTCTCACAGAGCGTCTCTTGTCTCCAATCAGAGTCCACTCCTCTGTGTGGCAGATCCTGCAGTCACCTGCCTAATGCCTGAGCCCTCTTTTTATCAGCAGAACCCCGATTTTGCTCACGGGGACAAATGTGCCAGCCAGTAATTTGTTTTTGCTTTCTATTCAACCACCATTAGAGCTGGAGAGAGAAAGTTCTGGATCACACCTGGTTATTGAGATGTTGGTATAAATCCCCCAGGAAGACAGTCCTTCTAAATAAAGATGTAAAACCTCTCTAGGAGAGGACACTTGATTCTATGCTTTGTTAATGCCTGGAACAGAGGTGCGATGCCTGGAGGGACAGCAGCTATCCTGAAACCATGAGGATACAAGCCACACACTGTGCAGACCAGAATTTTGCAACACTCTTGGATTTTTAGTGACATTCTCTAGCAACTGCATGAGCCATGGAGATGTTCCCTTAGAATTTATAAGAGAGAAAAATAAACTCCCTCTAATCAAGCCACTGTTAGATTTTCTGCCATTTCTGGTTTAATACAATCCTAATGAAGCACAGTAGTATAAGTGTACCTTAGCTCTCACACATCTCCCAAGTCAGTGGTTCCCCAGTGTGGTCCCTGGCCTGGCAGCATCAGCACCACCTGGGAACTTGCAAAAATACAAGACCTACTGAACCGGATGCTCTGGGACTTGTCCAGGCGTCTTTATTTTGATGCAACTTCCAGGTAATTGTGATGCACACACGAAAGTTTGAGAGCCACTGGAATAGAGCAGTGATGCAATTGAATGTGTTGAATTTAGTACATTTTTTCATTGGCCTTTAATAGTACATTATGAAATTAATACCCCTCAAGTGAAGTTCTATATATAAATTTCTTTTTTGTTGTTGTTAAAACAACCATCATGACTCCCTATCACCTATTGAATTGAGTAAAAGCATCTGAGTTATTCAAAGTTGAAAATACTGTGTTAGCTATATTCTTCATTTAAAATTTTTATTTTCCCTTCCCCCCTCAAATTACATGATTCCAATAAAAATGATAACTTACTGTGAACAAAATCCACCCCTCCAGGGATCTACAGGTCATATGTTTGCTCTAATTTTTCTCTTTATTCTGGGGAACCCTGGCCATCGTTCATCTTGCCTAACAGTTGCAAGCAGCCTTTCCCCTTTGGCTCATAGATACCCTCACCTGTACCTTTTGAATGGTACTTTGCATTGTTTTTGTTTAATTCATGTGGTAATTTAGGGAACTGAAGAACATACCTTGGTAATGACATTTAAAAAGAACGTAACATGTAATTAAAATTTAACAAAGCATAATTTTATGCATAAGTGCATTTTTGAAAAATATGTCCAAAAGTTGAATCCACATTATAATTTTTATAAACACAATGAGTGCTAAATTGTTATTGATTATTCATTTTTATCACGCCATCTGGGACTCGACTGGAAGAATGGAATGATTACTTCTGTCCTCAAGTTATTTTAAACTTAAAGGGAGAGATTCCTTTATAAAAAGAAAGCAAACTTTATAATTACAGCATAGGAATTGACTTTTAAATTAGACAAAAAAGAAGCCATGCTTTTTTTTCTGCCTAACGGAATATATTAGGATATAAAACTGAATATATCTGGAATATTTGTCCTTCAAAAATGTATTTCTTAAAGGCAATCACAGAGACATGGCTATTAATTTTTGTTTAATAACTCCTGGTTAAAAGATCACCCGTTACTAATAAAATTAATTTCACAGTTTTTACATTCCCTAGGAAATTAACATGCATAATTGAAGGGTGGTAATTGAAGGGCAGAGGATCTCTTTAATTACATGACAGGATTATTGTTTTCCTATGAGAATGATGAGAAAACTTTACAGTATACAGAATGTCAGGAAAACATGACATGCACTCAAGGGATTACAAAAAAAAGTATATTTAACACGTTTTCCCATCTACGCATTGCATGTGCAGTACATAAAAATGCATGTACATTAAAACATTGGTGAAAATAGAATCTCACCTATATATTCTTAATACCCATCAATTCCCATGTCTTTCTCTCATTACATTTATATATGAATCTTTTTATAAACCTACCTCATATGTCATATTATACATCCTTACAACAAGTGGTTTATTATTTATTTACTAGAGGCCCAGTGCATGAAATTCATGCAAGAGTAGGCCTTCCTTCCCTCCAGCTGCCAGCTTCCAGGATCTGGGCTTCCCTCTGGCTGCCGGCAGGCACCTGGGATCTGGTCTTCCCTCGAAGCCCTGGTTTCGTCTGGAAGGTCATCTGGTCTAATTAGCATATTACACTTTTATTATTATAGATTTATTTATTTCTAGTTAAAATTATCTTATCATATGGTTAGGAAATTTATGCCTTTTGAATTTCACTAGGTATGTGTATGTGTGCTTTCTGAAATAACCAAATATTTAATATGTTTTGTAAATAAATTTTTATCAACTTGCATTTCAAAACTGAAAGAAGTGTTCATTCATTCATGTATTTTTTCATTTATTTGCTAGAGGCCTGGTGCACAAAAATTTGTGCACTCAGGGGGATCCCTCAGCCTGGCCTGTGTCCTCTCGCAGTCTGGGACCCCTCGGGGGATGTCCATCTGCCGGCTTAGGCTTGCTCCCTGGGGGAATGGGCCTAAGCTGGCAGTCAGACATCCCTCTGGCAGCCCCAGGGAGTGGCCCTAAGCTGCAGTCAGACATCCTTAGCACTGCGCTTGCAGTCGTCAGCCCGGCTTGTGGCTGAGCAGAGCTCCCCCTGTGGGAGCACACTGACCACCAGGGGCAGCTCCTTCATTAAGCATCTGCCCCCTGGTGGTCAGAGTGCATCAGAGCGACTGATTTTTCCTCCATTAGGGACAATTTGCATATTACCCTTTTATTATATAGGAATAGAGACCCAGTGCACAAAATTCGTACATGGCGAGGAGAGTGTCCCTCAGCCCAGCCTGTACCCTCTCTAATCTGGGACCCCTCAGGGGATGTTCGACTGCTGGTTTAGGCCCAATCCCTGTGGAATCGGGCCTAAACCGGCAATCAGACATCCCTCTCACAATCCAGAACTGCTGGCTCCTAACCACTTGCCTGCCTGCCTGATTGCCCCTAACCGCTTCTGCCTGCCAGCCTGATTGCTCTTTAACCACTCTCCTGCTGGCCTGATTGCCCATAACTGACCTCCCCTGCTGGCCTGATCGCCCCCAACTGCCCTCCCCTGCCGTGACCCGCCTCCTCTGCCGGGACCCACCTCCTACATGCGAGGCATCAGAGATGCCAGGCCCGGCCTCCTCCATGCCACGCGGAGCCGTGGGACCCCCGGGCCTCACAGCACGAAGCAGCTTCTGGGACCTGCCTCCGCTGTGCATGTAGCCATCTTGTGATGGCCATCTTGTGATGATGTGAGGGCATGATGACCACCTAGGCTATTATTAGTATAGATTAGTATAGATGGGCAACTCACACACAGTTGGTCCCACTCTTACTGAGAAGGTTGGGGATATTCTTTATGTAAAAGAACAAACAAATAAAACTCATGACATTTACATGAATGACCGTTTATCAATTTAAAATTCTGTAGATCATGTTAATTAACTGGCTGAATTCCCTTGTATTCTATATTTTAATATGGATGCTTAATTCAGTGGAATTATTTAATAACTATTTATTTTGTCTTTTATCTTCTGGTTTTTAAATCTTTGCTTTGTTTTATTGGAATGTGTATACAATTTGCTGTTCAAATATTTCAGCACCAAGCCAATGGAGAGATGGTACTGATTTTCATGTTAATTTTGCACATCTCCCTTTTATTTCAATTTGCCTGCTATATTTTGCCTTTTTTTTTTCCTCCTATGGTGGAGATTTCTGGATCCACTGAGTAAACTGCGTAGCTTTGAGAAAATTGTTTAACTTTGCTGTGATTCTATTTTCTCACAAGATAATGAACTAGTACTCACCTTGTATAGTTATTATGAATATAAAATCAGGTATATATCTATACAGTACTTGGAACAGCTACTGCCTAACATGAAATGTTCCATAAATGATTCTGTTTTTTTCTTTTTTTTCTGTACTGTTTAGTTCAGTTGTGTCTCCTTTAATCAACATTTAGTTAAATACTGTTTATTACAGTCTAAGCTATTTGTGTTTTAATAAGGCTGTTTAATCTATTTTTATATATATTATTCATGAGGTATTTGGGCTTATATTAACATTTCTATCTGTGATTTTGCTGTGTGTGTTTATGTGTTTATCTGTTCAAATATTTTCTATTCTTTCCTTCCCATAACATACCACCCACACAAACATGCTTGGGTAACATGGGCAGACACTTGTTTCCTTGACTTTTGTACTAAGAATATTAAAATTTGCCCAACTCCACCCTAAAGCACGTGGCTTGGTCTCCCTGTTCCCACCACCTGGCTGTTCTCAGTTGTGCCTTTATAGGGATTGCTCCCATAGTTTTTCTGCTTGAAAGACTTTTCCTCCATGTTTGAGATTACTCACAGTTTGTATATCTCTTCCATAACCACACAGTAACTTTAACTTACGGTGGTAGATTTCCTTAAAATTGCAGACACTTGGCTGATTTCTTTTCAGTTTCTCTCATGAAATAGATTGTTTTTATTTGGTTTTGGTCAGAAGTAAACAATGGAGTTTGTCTTTCATATCACCATTCTTCTTCTTTCTCTTTACTGTATATCCTAATACAGCAGCAATATTGTGCTTTATGTTTCTTAGCAAATAAAATAAGCCATCGTCGTCGTAGTGTACATGATGGTAAGAGAAGGCTGGACCTTGTGTTACCACAGTCCAGAGTCTGCACGTGGCACAGCTCTCAGAAGGCTGTCTAGGTCAGTAACATGGGTGTGACTTCAAAAGGAAAACACCCTGGCAGGTGGCTCAGTTGGTGAAGCATCGTCCTGTACACTAGACACTATAAGGTCATACGTTGGATCCCGGGTCAGGACACGTGAGGGAGGCAACCAATGTTTCTCTCTCACATCAATGTTTCACTTTCTTTATCTTCTTCTCTTTCTAAAAATAAACATATCCTCAGGTGAGGATTAAAAAAAGGAAAGACAACAACTTTGACTTCTTTAGGTTAAACTTATCCTCCTGAGGTAGAACCCGATTGTCGTAGTGGTGGGCTCTGTATTCAGAGAAATTGTAATTTAAAATAAACCTCCTGCTGCCCTTCCCCTGTGGATGCTGCTGTTCTGTGTGGGCTCCTTCACAGGCTCTTTAATCCCCACCAAGGGCCCTGCTGTTCTCCTTTCCCAGTGAAATAAACAGTAGATGTGTGCTTTCAGAGATTCTCCAGGAGGAGGCAACTTTAGGAAGGATGAGTAACACACATGTGGGAGCCTTTTATGTTCTCACAGACATTGAGACTCTCCCCAGACCAATGGTCCCTGATCTCTGATTCCTCATTTCTTCGTTTTCCTTCCAAAACAGCACTCTTGTCTTTGCACCTGTCCCCAGATAGTCAGCTTCATGGACTGTGAATGTGGTAATACTTTATCCCTAAGTCTTTCAGGGTTGCTCATCGTAGAGGAGCCTGACACAGGAGGTGTGGGTTGCCACTGCAGATCGCACTGATAAACTTACTTAGCAGAATTAAATTGGGGGGTGGGGGGAGTGTAGCAGGGAAGCAAGAGAATGAGCTTCGGACTAAGGGAGGCAGATCTCTACCTGTGCTTCCATCCAGAAGCCCTTTGTGACTTAGGCCAAGGGATTAAACTTGCCGAGCTCCCATTTGCCTCACTTGCAAAAGTGGTATTAAATGAACAGTATCTTATATATTTGGAGGGAGGACTAAATGGAAGTATGCGTATGAGTTTAGCAGAGAGTTAGGCAAATAGTAAACCTTAAAACTGAGAAAGAGCAGCAACACAGATGCTTCCATATTGCTTGTTATGGTGGCAAACTACCCTTTCCTTCGCCACCACGTGCACAGTATGGCATTGGTCATCGTGGCTCAAAGCATCGGGGCGTTTTCCTGCTGGCTGCTTCTCTTCCACAGCCCCCTTTCCAAATGCACGGGGGATGGCCACTGGGAGCCACGCCTCCCAAAGGGACTTCATCGTCAAGCTAGTCCCTGTTCATGCCCACACACATTGCTCACAGTTTTCTCGCCTCCTGGAAAACTGAGCATTACTTGACAAACAAGCCAGAATGAAGAAGAGAAGGCAAGCCTAAGCCTTCCTGTCTCCATGCTTCTTATGAATGCCCCTGTCTGTCCACCCCAGTCTCTGATTGGGGAACGAGCAGGGAGGGTAGTCATAAGCAAATTGTTGACTAAGCAAATTGTTGACTAAGAAAATGAGCTGTGCTGTTCCCAGACCTGAGACTTTGTGACCTTGAAGCAATGGCCCCTGATTTGCCATCTTATTTTATGCATACAGAGTAGAAGCGAGTCGACATGCATTCACAACACAAAAATTCTCAAGTTTAGGGGGTTCATCCTATCACTGGCATTGCCAACCCTAGTCCACCCCCAAGGTTTCGTTCTCTGCTTCCTGCAGACTCCTCTCTGGGTCATTCCCCACGTGGCACTGGGTGCTCTGCCTGTGAAGAGGCTAATTTTATTTCTCACTTCTGTGTTATCTGCATAGAGAGGAGGTCCGGTGGCTGAGGCTCCAGGAGAGCTGCAGGTGCCCTCAGTCTTAATTATATTCCTCACTTCATTTGACCCAATTCCAATTGTGTTCTTGGCTCATTCAACTTCTGTGGTTGTGAGAATATAAACTTCTTGAAGTCTTACCTGCTTCTTTGGCTCTTTTCCTAAATATATGTTTGCTTGAATTTGCTAGCTTGATGCTTCTTTTGTTATTAACTAAATCTGATATGCTGTATCCAAACAGGATTGTTCTGCTGGTCTTTTTCCCACTGGGAATAGTCATTTTTCTCTATCTCTAGCTCTACCTCTGTCTCTACCTTGATCCAGCTCTCCCTCCCTCCCTTTATATATATCTCTCTCTTAATTCTCACATTCATCTTCCTTTTTGGAACATTTTCTGGTGTCCTTTGGGTTTTATTTCTCCACAAATCCCACCAAATGCTTAATAATAGTGCATTCCTTGGGTGACTAGTCGACCTCCTGGGGACAAGCTGAGGGGTTGCAAGATAATGCACATTTACTAGCAGGTGACCCAGGGCAATAAAAGAGGGTGCAGGTCTTCCAGATGGAGCTTAGCAGGCCTTCTTCTGAGCCTTGTTTTAAGATGATCAAATTAGACATAAGACTAGCAGTATTTTGTCTCCCACGCCCTCCCCAAACGACACCACTCTGAAGGGACATATAAGATGCTGCTTAACTTCATCATCCTCTTGGCCACCCATCACAGCTGGTGAGTGAAGAAAGAGTATCCTCTGAATTCACTGAGATAAAAGGAGGCACACCCTATTCCGGTGCAGGCAAAGGGTTAGGGATCTAGGTTTTCTTATTAAGATCTAGATTTTCTTAGTCATCATCAGTAAACACACTTCTGTTTCTTCTTATGTACAAACAATGAGTCCTTCACAATGAGAACTTCACATTACTCAGAAGGTGGTGAAGGAGAGTCTACAACCAGGGGCAGCCACAAGAGATTGTAGAGGAGCCCAGGTGCCCCACACCTCCATGCTCTGCCTGCATCACAGATGGTGGCCAGACCCCTCAGGGCATGTGGGAGGTATAATAAAGATAGAGCGCTCGCTCCCTATATGGGCTCTTTTCAGGCATCAGGATTTCTTCCAAGAGTCTCATCCATGTTGTTAAGTTAAGCTTCATTGATACCCCATGAGCTTGGAACTGGGATTACCCATGGGCATGCAGCATGCCAACATTGTAGCCCGCTCAAAACAGATAGGGTCCACTCCATACTCCAAAGTCTACCTTCTCCCAGTGGACTTAGGACATGTGTCACAGAGAGAAAGGATCCTGGTCATTTGAGGTTAATGGGATAGTCTTGTGCCATCTATTTACAAGTGCTGCTATATAATGAGCAAGGGAGGAGGGGGAGAAAGGGTGGGGAGCCAGAGATCCAGGGAGAGCGATGCTTTGTAATGAAATAATAACATTGCGCAGTCTTAAGAATATCCATATCCAATCGTGGTAGTTAGTTATTGCTTAATCTTTTTGCCCAAAAGACAAACAAAAATGAAAGCATAATTCTTCCTCAACAAAGAGACTATGTTGGTATTTTTCTTTCTTTCTTTTAGTTATAACATTTTGTTTTAAGGCAGTAATGAATTCCTTTTTTGATTTAATTAGAAAATCTGCTTTACTTCCAAACTAACACTCAGGTAAGTGTCAAGCTTCCAATTATACACATAAAAATATGTTTGGAATCTGTCCTAAAAACTTGGTTTGCATTAGGCTTTAATCATCATAAAGAAAACATGTAAATGTTTCCCAGTGGTCTAGCTACATAAATAAGCATCTATTTCATAAGTGAACAGTAGGCATTTCCCCTGAGAAAATGCTATAACTTTGAGAGTAATGTAATAGTAATTAATTACCAGAAAGAGATTAATGCTGCATGCCAAGAATGACAAAGAAATGCATAGAGGCCCTACAAACATAGTCCGCAGGTGATGCAAAGAAGGAATGTCAGTAGGTCCAGCCCACACTCGGGAGGGCAGGGTTCCTTGTTGCCCAACACTTACAATCTCCTCTGTGATCCATTATCAGCATGACAAGTCAGCCGTGATTCATATTATGATGAAACGTTATAGTAAATGTTGTTTTGGTATTTTTCTTGTTAAATTTTGGATGTGTTTTTCCCCTCTATTTGTAACTTCTGCACATTTAAGGCAGTATGGGACATATGGAGGGAGGATTTGAATAAATTACTTGACACCTTTCTTAAAGAATGCCCTTTTAAAATTGATTCATATGAAATCCAGTCGAGATAATAAGTACTACAAAAATATAAGGTACTGTTAGCTTATAATTAACTAGAGGCCTGATGCACAGCATACGTGCACTGGGGGGGGGGTCCCTCAGCCTGGCCTGTGCCCTCTCTTAGTCAGGGACCCCTCAGAAGATGTCCACCTGCCAGTGAACTCGCCAACCATGAGTCTCGCTTCTGGTTGAGCGGCGCTCGCACTGGCCACCAGGGTCAGCTCCTGTGTTGAGTGCGTCATAGTGATGTCCACCTGCCAGTGAACTCGCCAACCATGAGTCTCACTTCTGGCTGAGTGGCGCTCGCACTGGCCACCAGGGTCAGCTCCTGTGTTAAGTGCGTCATAGTGACTGGTCATTCTGCCATTCAGTCAATTTGCATATTAGCCTTTTATTATATAGGATTTTTCATGCTACAAGGGCAAGAGAAAATATAAACCACCGTGTTTAGAAGATTTACCCAAAGCTTGAAGTGCTTTTGGGTTAAACCCTTTGTTTCTTAAGCCATCTCCATGCTACCTGAGGGTCTGAGTCTTGTAAATTATCCAATTATCTGAGACTCAGTTCCATCAGTGGGAGCCTAACATATACCTGAGAGTTTATCAGATATTGATTAAGTACCTACTGTGTGTGCTCTCTGGAAAGCACTGCCTGCCTGGTGCCTGGCTCACAGTAGGCTTGCAATAAACACCAGCAGAACTGACTCTGGACCTAAGGGGAACCTCTGAAGATCTTCCTGGCAGAGTGATGGGAGCTGTGTTTTGTGGTGAGATTGTATTTATATAAGGACCTGAACTTCCATGAGCGAGACATGAACTTGTTTATTCTTGTGGTTCGAAGAGCTTATAGGGAAGGAAGAGTTCTGAGCGGTGGTGCTGGGGATCAATGACTTACACTGCTTAGTGCGTGCCTTTCTGGGTATGGCATGCTGTCATATAGGCCCTGGGTGGTTGGGTGGAAACAGAAACATGGCCCCGCTCTGGTGAGGCACATGGGGGGGGGGGTGCTGCCACATTGGGCCAGACATGTGGAGACACTGTGCTTTTACGGGCCAGAAGGAAGGCAGAGGTGTCCCAACCATAAAATTATTTTCGTTGCTACTTCATGACTGTCATGTTGCTACTGTCATGAATTGTCATGTAAATATCTGATATGCAGGATGTATTTTCATTGTTACAAATTGAACATAATTAAAGCATAGTGATTAATCACAAAAACAATATGTAATTATATATGTGTTTTCCTATGGTCTTAGGCGACCCCTGTGAAAGGGTCGTTTGACCCCCAAAGGGGTTACAACCCACAGGTTGAGAACCGCTGCTCTAAAAGTGCCTAAACTGACCACTTCTCACCACTTCCACCTCTACCACTCATTCATACATTGTTTCTTTCCTGGTGTACTCCAGATGCCTCCTGACTGCTCTCTATGCTTCTGCTCTTGCCTTATACAGTTTATTCTCTACTAGAGGCCCAGTGTACGAATTCGTGCATGGGTGGGGTCCGGCTGGCCCAGCCCCAATCAGGGTGGATCAGGGCTGGGCCTGTCAGGAGGAGGAGATGGCAGGAGATTGGCTGGCCAGCCTGCCCCGATTGGGGCCGATCAGGGCTGGGCCAGCTGCGGGGAGGGGCTGCAGGTGATTGCCCAGTGGGCCCCACCCCCAATTGGCATTGGGGCACCGACTGAGGGCATGGCTGGCCACAGGGAGGGGCTGTGGGCAGTGGGCCAGCTGGCCCCACCCCTGAGTGGAGTGGGGGGTGCCGATTGGAGGCCAGCGGCTTGGGGGAGGGGCCATGGGTGGTTGGCTGGCTGGCCCTGCCCCTGATCAGGGTGTGGGGGCTGATCTGGGGTGGGCTGGTCAGGGGGAGGGGCTGTAGGAGGTTGGCCAGCCGGCCCTGCCCCCTATTGGGGTGGGGGGGCCATCAGGGGCAGAGCTGGCTGGGGGAAGGGTCTGTGGGCCTATTGTGGTAGGGAGGGCCGATTGGGGGTGGGGCTGGCAGGAGAAAGAGGGTGGGGCATTTGGCCAGCAGGTCCCACCCTTGATCAGGGTGAGAGAGTCCAATAGTAGGCAGTACTTATTAAAGGATACTTTTGAGAATAGTAACTGGGAAGAATGGGAAAAGAGCAGGTTTGAGCAGAGGAATAAGTAAAACTGCAATGCTGGCCAGGGATCAGCCCCAGTGAACCACATAGAGAGCTCTTGGATCATTGGGGAAAAAAGGAGACATATGTACCTGATTGAGCCAGTTCCCTGGCCTCAGTGGGCGTCATAGTGACCGGTCGTTACAGTGTTATGGTGGCTGGCTTTTTATATATATCTAGATGGTTATTCTTGTTGTCATTATTGTTAATAGGAGTAGTTAGCCTCAGGTCCCTCCTGTCTTTCTTGCCCCTAACCCTTCACTGTTTTGTCTTTGTTTCTTTGGTCTGCACCTTATTTCAGGGACTTTCAGGCTTATGATTCTTATTTAAGAATAGCCTGGTGCCCTAGCTGGTTTGGCTCAGTAGGTAGAGCGTTGGCCTGCAGACTGAAGGGTCCTGGTTTCAGTTCTGGTCAAGGGCACATGCCCGGGTTGCGGGCTCAGTCCCCAGTGTGGGGCGTGCAGGAAGCAGCCTATCAATGATTCCCTCTCATCATTGATGTTTCTATATCTCTCTAAAATCAGTAAAAATATATTTTAAAAGAATAGCCTGGGCAGTGTATCAAAATGCAGATTTGGGGGCCCTGTCTTGGCTCAGTGGGCTGGTAGATTGGTCGTGAGACCCAGGAATTGGCATTTTTAATAGGAGGGTCTGCACTTTCAGACCCTCTGCCTTCCCTAAAGATCATAGTCACGAAACCCGGGATTCACCGAGACCCTGCTTTGCTGCAGACACTGGCTCAGCACTGGCTGTGTGTCATGTGTCACCCTTCCTGAGGCTCTGGAGGCCAGCATTAGTCTGCCCATCCCATGATGAGCTCACCTGGGCTCAGGAAATGCAGGCATCTCACCAAAGTGCTGAAGCTGGGATGTGCCAGAGCCCGTCTGTCCTAAAGCCAGTCCCCTTCCCAGCAGGCCGTGCCACCTGTCTCCATTCCGGCTTATCTGTCAACCTCTAAAGTGAGGTCATTTAGCCCAAGGTCATTTAGCTGAGTCTGAGGATTTGGGTGGGCTAAGCCCTGGCCCCCAAAGGCCAGGCTGGGAAATGAAGCATTTTCTTTGTATTTTTCCAGCTTTTTGGGGATTTAACTGACATATGCCATTGTGAAGTCAGGGACACACCATGTTTAACTGATACATCTATGCATTACAAAGTGATTGCCGCATGGCATTGGCTGACACCGGCATCGTGTCACATGACTAAGACAGGGAAGGACCCTCTGGGCTGCCACTGAGCGGCTGCCTGTGGGCCCAGCCTGGCGGGCCTCTCTGACTCCCAGCTCAGGTTCCCAGAACAGTCCGTTTGCCTTGTTCTTTAACACAAAAATCCTGCTTCTCAAGTCACCTTGAGAATCACCTTGTTTTCACGCCTTATTTTTCACTTTGCACGCCACCCTCCAGCTCCTCTGTGATACGTGTGCTTCAGAACGCTCACGAGTCCCCTCCCGAGACCGGCAAGCTAACCAAAGTGTGGTGGAGGGCGGGGGCCTGAGGTCTCGGACTTGGCTTTGTCTGTGGGGGTGCAGGACAAGGTCCAGCAAACAGCAGAAGGTGGGCTTCCCAAAAATGAGAAGCAAAAGGGGTGCTGGGCAGATAAAGGCCCCTGGTGGGATGTGAGGGGAGAGGAACCCTGGAGGGGCCTTGTGGAAGGCAGAGAGCCTGAGGTAGGTAGAGATCTGCGGGGGCGGGCAAAAGCCAGGGAGGCAGGAGAGATCAGGGCCGGGGTGGGACTGTAAGGAGCTCCTGGGACAGAGGAGAGGATGGTGCTGGTGTGACAGAGGCAGGAGGGACCTGGATAGGAAATGACAAGGGGCGGTGCTGACTGGATGGGAAGCTGTGGCAGGCCTTGCAGCGTTGGCCCAGGGAGCCAGTTGCGGGAGCTGAGGTCCAGGAACTGATCTGGAAAACCAAGTGACCTACAGTGAGATTTTGTCTCCCTGGAAATAAACTGGAGGTTCCAGTGTGTGTGTGTGTGTGTGTGTGTGTGTGTGTGTGTGTGTGTGTGTGTGGTGTGTGTACACATGTCACAGAAGGACCACTTATTCCACCAGGGCTCTTTCCTGATCGTTTCTAGCGCTCCATGTCACCTTGTGAAGTTTTACTGTAAAAGAGATATATGAACATATCAACATTAACTCGAAAGTTAACCAAGTATTTGAGAGCAAAATTAACTTCTTGCTAATGCCTGCATCTTCTTCATAATTTTATCCTAAGCGATTCTTCACATGCGTCCCTTGACAAGGATATCATTTAAAGTCACAGTGGAGTGAATGCAGCTAATATGCTCCTCATTCCCGCTCATGACAAATCGTAATGTAGGTGTCAGCCTGGATCTTTCAAACCCATTCTACCACCTCTCCAGTCCTCTCTCCACTCCAGCACTCGGGAGGTGATAAACATCGCAGGGGAATGAATACATTTGTAACCTTCGATGTCCAGTTAAAACCATTGGGCAACTACTGTCCTGGCCGGTTTTCTCAGTGGTTAGAGCATAGGTCCCAGGACCTAAGGGTCGCAGGTCCTGGTCAAGGGCAGGTAGGCACCTGAGGTAGGTCACCAACGTATGTGTTTCTCTCACATCCATAAATGTTTCTCTCTCTCTCTTTCTCTTTCTCTCCCTCTATTCCTTCCTTCTACTCTCTAAAAATTAATAAAAAAATATATCCTCAGGTGATGATTAAAAAAAAAAACGATTGGGCAACTATTAATTGAATGTTTCCAGGCACCAAGGCCCACCCAGACATCAGGGTCTCAGAAATGAATTCAGCACAGATTGTGTCCACCCAGTAAGCACATGGATGGATGCACATTCAAGGGTCAAGTTGGGCGAACAGTTGTGAATCGAGTCACAGAGCAGTACATCGGGGTGGGTACCTGAAGATAGTTTTATGGGGCTGGGGCATGAATTTTAGGGAGAGAATGCAAGGAGATGTGGTGGGCACATGTCTTTGAAAGCTTTATAGCCCATATCAGAAAGAAGGGTGTGCAGGAGGCAGCTGATCGATGTTTCTCTCTCATCAATGTTTCTAACTCTCTATCTCTCTCTCCCTTCCTCTCTGTAAAAAAATCAATAAAATATATTTTAAAAAATGAAAGAAGTGTGGATTTTCTTCACTTTATCCTGAGAGCAGTGGTGTCAAGCCTTTGAACTAAAGGGCTTGAAGCAAGGGGCTAACATCAGAGGATTGTCTTAGAAAAGACAGGATGACAGAAAGCAGGGCTAATGTTAGCACACGCCGAGTGATTGATGCCTTTCAAAAACCTGCCTCTTATTTAGGGAGCTGCTGAGCCTGGGGCCTGGATTCATGAATGGGAGCTGGGAGGAGTACCTATAGATGGACAGCAGCCCCTGTGTCCCTCAAGGCACACATGCCTAATGGCCATGCCTGAAGGGAGGAGCGGGTGCAGGTGGGAGGTGGAAGGTGCAGTGGGGATGCAGTTGGGAGGCCCTTGCGTTAGTGCTAGACCAGGAGTGATGAAGTCAGGTTCCCAGAGCAGTCCGTTTGCCTTGTTCTTTAAGACAAAAAAATAAAATGCAGAGAAGACAGAAGTGACCTAGTCAGTGGGTTGTGGGCTTGCCTGAGGGTGGGAGGGTGAGGGAAGATACTGGGGTTGATGCCTAAGTTTCTGACTCCGTGGTCTCCAGATGTCCCATCACAAGTATCTCTATGTGAGACTGCATGATGTTCACATTAAAAAATAGCATGTGGTTTAAAATACGGCCCAAGACATACACATGTTATTTAATGATTATTGATTCTAATCATCTATGGGAATCTTTTCAATGCTTTTCAAATTACTGCTAAAATATTCCTCCAGCAAAGTGAGAATGGACACTCTGTCCTCTCCTCTCCTGTTTTGTGGGAGACTGTTCTAGCTGGAAGCTACAGCGCCTGTTCTGAGCCCTTCCTGCTGCCCCGCTTCATGGGCCAGACGTTCCTGCAACTCTCACTCCTCTCGCCTCCGCTGACCTGCATGCGGTCAGGAGCCGGCACAGAAAAGGCGGTGTCCTCCTGCAGGCATCACAGTGGTGCTGCGCACTGAGAGAGTCCCCTGTGGGCAGCTCTTCGATTAGGAAGGACAGGGGGGATGGGAAAGCTCCCTCAGGCGGCTCCCCCTCTCCAGGAACCGCCTGCTTGTCTTGCCATGTGGCCCATCACTTACCTGCTCCTGTGGGTACCACTGAGTCACCACTGGCACTCAGCCAGAGGGAAAATGCCGGCTGCTCAGCATTTGAAAAGCACTGGATTTTAACCAGGCCAACCATTTCCGTTCATCAATAACTCCATGGATCAATCTCACACAAAATTAGGTCCTGCTCTCAATGCTCTAATTGCATTTCTTGTCCAACCAGGCCAACCATTTCCGTTCATCAATAACTCCATGGATCAATCTCACACAAAATTAGGTCCTGCTCTCAATGCTCTAATTGCATTTCTTGTCCAACCAGGCCAACCATTTCCGTTCATCAATAACTCCATGGATCAATCTCACACAAAATTAGGTCCTGCTCTCAATGCTCTAATTGCATTTCTTGTCCAACCAGGCCAACCATTTCCGTTCATCAATAACTCCATGGATCAATCTCACACAAAATTAGGTCCTGCTCTCAATGCTCTAATTGCATTTCTTGTCCAACCAGGCCAACCATTTCCGTTCATCAATAACTCCATGGATCAATCTCACACAAAATTAGGTCCTGCTCTCAATGCTCTAATTGCATTTCTTGTCCAACCAGGCCAACCATTTCCGTTCATCAATAACTCCATGGATCAATCTCACACAAAATTAGGTCCTGCTCTCAATGCTCTAATTGCATTTCTTGTCCAACCAGGCCAACCATTTCCGTTCATCAATAACTCCATGGATCAATCTCACACAAAATTAGGTCCTGCTCTCAATGCTCTAATTGCATTTCTTGTCCAGCCCAAATCCAAAACATTTGCTCCATTATTTTGTTTTGTTCTTTAGCTTTGTTTTAAGAATAAAAAATTAATGGTACACTTGTGGACAACTACAAAAGCGAAAACAAAAAGAAAGAAAAAGAAGTTCCTTTTTTGAACAGAGGTTCTCTGAAGTGTTTCTTTAGAGTGGGCTTTTATTACTTCAAGGACGAGAGGCCAAGCTGACAAAATAGCAAATACACACGCTTTCCCTCTCCTTGTCTCACTCCCGACCTTGCGTGAGTGTTGATCTTTACAGAAGCTGAATTTGCCGTGGAGCTGAGCTGACAAGATGCCTCAGCTTTACCTTGAGACTCATCTGGATTCATCGGGGAGAAACACGGCCCAGAATTCTCCTTCCTTCCAGAGCAGGGGTGGGGAATGTCCGGCCCGTGGGCCATATAAGACCCATGAAATCATTTGGTCTGGCCCTGCTAAGGCATTAAGGGTGAGTTAATTAAGTGATTGACCAAATAAAGCAGGCTGATTTTTAGGTGGATAATTTTGTATGACCCTAGATGATGATATAAATACCCAGATGGCCCTTGAAAGGATAAGGTTCCCCACCCTTATCTAGAAGCTCTGGGAGAAGAGAAAGGAGCAGAAACTGTGAGTGTGTGTCAGGCAGACATGGAAAGCCTCCACAGAAGAGGCTTCAAGGTCATCCTCATGTCAGGTACCTTTTTCTGTCTTCATTTTGTTTGTATGATTGTTGAGTGGGTAGCTCGAGGGGGGCCAGACCCTGTCACCGGGACGGTGGACGAAAGGCCGTGACTGTCCAGTGTGTGGCTATTGGGGTCGGTGCTTGCGGCTCACTAGTCATTTGGGTTTCATGTGGACACGGAACAAATCATGCTCCACAGGATTAAATGTCTGTCAGGCTTCCTGCATCTAAAATTACCTTGTTCTTTTTTTAAATTGCAATTTCTTCTTTTTTTTCCACTCCTATTATTTTTCTCCAACATGGTTTTCAAGCCGTCAGTGACCCCCGGGTTGCTTTTTCTGTCTGTTGAGTGCACCCGGGAGACCTTTGCTGTAGTGTTAGCACTGGGCCTTCACTGGGCAACGAGATGTCGGAGGAGGTCATCTGGAGCATGTGACTGGGAGGAGTTCATCTAGAGCATGTGACTGGAAGGAGGTCATCTGGAGCATGTGACTGGGAGGAGGTCATCCAGAGCACATGACTAGGAGGAGGTCATCTGGAGCCTGTGACTGGGAGGAGTTCATCTAGAACACGTGACCCATCCGCTGCCCCGGTGCCATGGAGGCCCCTCACCTCTCCCTGTCTTGGGAGGTACCATCTACTGTTCCATAGCTGGAACCATTGTCAGGGGCACAGCCTTGAGAGAGCAATGCATGTTGAGACCGTCTGGACTCAACGCATGAC
This sequence comes from Myotis brandtii, assembly GCF_000412655.1. Lineage (NCBI taxonomy): Eukaryota > Metazoa > Chordata > Mammalia > Chiroptera > Vespertilionidae > Myotis > Myotis brandtii. The sequence continues at coordinate 182,164 of NW_005355862.1, read as the reverse complement.
TGCACCCGGTGAAGGCCTCGTGCGAACTTCTGAGATTCTGACAGTGGGTGTGGACATCTACTCACCTTGCTGTGACTCAAGGTAAGTCTAGTGAGTTCCTTGCTTATTAAAACGACCGCCTACCAATCTGGAGCGTTCTGCCTCTTGCTACAGGCTCTCTGGGAGTCTGTTTGCCAACCAACAGCAAGATACACTCAGGGCATCCTCATTTTCTCAGATTACAGCCTGCCTGTGGTATGGTAAATTTAAATACAATGCAATAGCACCATGGATTTAAAATGAGGAATAGCATGCAATGATGGCATACGCCATGGGCTGTGGTGTTGTGATGCGGATAAACATATCTTGAGTGAATTTGTCAGACTTTAGTTCCAGGCTGTGGGAACAAAGGATCTGGACCAGGCTGTTTTAATTTCCCGCTCCTAGCCTTCTGCATTAAGAGGATGAGTCTAAGTGAAAAGTCCCGGTTAATCCAATGCGATAGCTGAAGTGTACCTGTCACGAGGGTGAGAGCGCGTCCTAGATGAGAATGTGCTGATATTCTCTAAGGCGATCCTGCCTATGGAGTCACCAGATTTATCTCACAGTCAAATATTTTTGTGCAAGTGCCTCTGTGTGCCAGTCTTGGGCATATTAATATTGGAATGACCTTCCATTTTAAAACTTAATCCTGTAAACATAGTTGTGACGGGACATTTTAAAAGAAAATTTAAACAGTGGTTCTCATCACAGCATCACGGAAATCATTGGCTAATCTTGGGAGGTGAATTGAAAAATAAGTGAAATTAAATTCCGATGTCTGTCACCATATGAAAGGCTGGAGCGATTCTCACCCATTTGGGAGAACAGCGTTAGGATGGCTAACTTTGAAAATGGTCTTAGTGGAGTGTTTCGGAAGGTCCCTCAAGGAAGCGGTCATCTCCTCAGTAGCCGATGGGAAAAGCAGTCGGAAGGGGCCAGCCTTGCTTATTGAGTGACTCGGAAGGGGAGGAATCCCTAACGTTTATGTGAGACAGATGAGCAGTCGCATGGGTATTCGCCCCCAGTTTCAAACGCTGATTTATTAATGAGGTGCCTCCCTGTGGGCCTGAAGCAGGGTAAACGGCAGCAGGGACGCATTCACTACTTAATAACGGCTCTTCCTTCTCCTGGGAACAGCAGTAGCCAGAGGCAAGCCAGTTGGGTGATAATGAAGTAGTAAGTTTTACACATGACTTACTTCTGTAGTAATAAATTAGTGCCAACTCAAGATTTTACTTACCCTCCATTCCTGTCACTTCCTGTCCGATTCGCTTTCCTGTGTGCCCCGGGGTAAGACTTCAGCACGTCCTCTGGGAACTGGGAGTCCTTCACGTGCTGTGCGACCCAGCAGGCTGAGGCCCTTCTTTCTGGTGCCTTGAACTGGAGCTCGGTTTAGGAGGCCGGGCCCTGCTGTATCCTCATTGGTAGGAATGCAGAGCCTCGGGCTCCTCCCCAAACCCACGGAATCAGAATCTGTATTTTACTAAGCTCTCCAGGGATTCAAGAGTCCACTGCACGTTAGAGCTTACGAAGTACTGCTTCAGAAGGCAGTTATGTTTTTTACATTTTACCTTTATTTGCCAATTTTCCCATGCAGCTCTTTAACGAAGGGCAGCTCCCTCTCCTCTTCCTCCCCACCCCACCCCCCAAGAAAAATCTCCATAGTTGTTGAACAGACATCACTCAGACCTGAAGTGGGAAAGTGGGAGAAAGTAGCTGCATTTGGAACTCAGCGGTAGATTATCGTGATTTTAAGAAATCCTAGATTTATCCACTTTAGAAGTCTAAACACAGTCGCAGTCCCAGATATAATTCAAAGAGATTGCTTTATCTCCTTACCTGTATTCTGAAGAGATCGATGTGTATTTTCAAATGCATGTGTACACGGCTTCTTTAATGAAAGTCTTACGGCAAGGGCGCCCGTTCCTAATGCATCCTTAAGTGAGGCTTTGCATTCTTAATTTTCCACTCAAGTAATTTAGGAGCCATTAGTTAAAGTGGAACTCTAAGATAAAGTAGGATCCTTGTAAGTTTAGATGGTTTCCTCTGAAGACTGCTCTTATAATTGTCAGAGAAAGATAAATTCTTAATTGCGTTTCTTCACATCTGGGGAGCGGATACATATTTGCTTTCCAGGTACCTGTCTGGCAAGAGTGGTGGAGGCGGGCGGTGGAGGGATGAGTCCAAGCAGCTGACACCCAGGGCTCTCTGTCTGCCCAGCTGGCCCCACGCCCCGCTCTCCTCACACTGCAGGACAGAACCCTTCCCCTGTCTGTCTGCAGCTCCTTCCTGAAGCATCCAAAACATTCTGTTTCTCTGTTGCTCCTGTTGGGCACGGAGTACCCTGCAGAGCGAGGCAGGAGGCCATTGTTGCTCGGGAGTCAGAGATTTTGGCTGCTGCCTTCTGAACTTGGCAGCCCTGGGTGGCCCTTCCTTATGCCTCTCCTCAACCGTGTGGCTCTCCTTGTAACTCTTTTCAAATCCCATCACCGAATCTTACTCTCTGGTGCCTGAATGGTTTGGTTTCTCTTTCAAGTCAATGTCTTTCAGAGAAAGGCTGGAAGTACAATCAGGTCCAAATTTCAAAAGTTGAGAGCTGTGTTTTACTGAGCGAAAGAAAAGAATTGCGTTTGCAAATACTAGTCTTTGCCTATTGCCCGTTCCACAACACAACGATTCGCTCACGTAGATGAGTCTAAGTATGTGATTCACAGCTGAAATTTAATATTGAGGTTCTAACGTGCCTCCTAACATACAGATCCTGTGTAGATTCTTGTATGGAATAACTGGCTCCTTTCTTCTCCATTTCATCAACTTTAAAGAAATGTCAAATTTGAGTTAGAAATTTTACTATAATTTCTAGTTCCAGATTAAAAAAATTACTAGCTTATATGACATTTCTGAGCATATTTAAAGTTATAAGAAAATTTAGAGACTTTCAAATTACAAATGGGAGGAAGGGTTTGCACAATGAGCAATATTTTTCTGATGAATTTGTGCTCTTTGGAGAAGGGAAACTGAGGTTAGAAGTATCTGCTTACAAAACCCCTAGGCCAAGTTTCTTAACGTTGGGGGAACTAAGATAGACTGTGTTTATATATGTGTTATGTAAATGCATACTTCTCTATTTAAATGTAACTGCACATTACATTTTTCCCTTAGGCAAAGGATTTCATTGGACTGCTAAGGG